>NC_133660.1:35065548-35294613 GCF_037893015.1 Macrotis lagotis
GCATAAACGATAGATGCATATATATATATATATATATATATATATATATATATGATAAATTGGAGATATTCAGCAGAGGGAAGGCATTAGAATTAAGGTATATCAGGGAAGGCTTCTGAGAGAAGGTGAAGAAATGGCACTTTATCAAATTTATTCATTCTATTAATCATCTCCATACAAGATCCTATTGGGAGCAGGGCATGAATGAATGCAAAAAATTCTTTGTCCTTATACATTAGTGGAGAAGATAAAATGGATTTCCATAATTGTCCTATTAAATGTAAGAGGTGAATGGTTCCTGGGAATTCTAAAGAAAAAAGAGATTGTTGCTGAGTGGAGACTTTTGATTTCACTGTATTCAATTTGATAAGCATTCATTATTAAACCTATTATAATGTGGACCAGACTCTGTTAGCTACTGGGGATGGAAAGAAAAAATAAAAATAAAACGATTCCTTCCTGCAAGGAGCTTGCATTCTAAGTGAAGGGAACTAGAAGGCAGGCAACATGTGCTCTGATAATGAGACACACACATCCAAATGTGAATTTGAATATGTGTGTGTGAATTTGAATACATGTGTATGTATTTACACATATATATGCACATACAACACATAAATATACATATACATACATGTTCAGATTGCCTAGAGGAGGGTCCTATGCTATGAATGAATGAAAAGCTTATTAAGAATTTAGCCACAAGTTCAGCATTGTGCTTAATACTGGAGATCCAAGAAGAAAAAAAAGCCCAAGGAGCTTCCATTCTATAATAAACTTACTGAAGCTGTTTCTAGGCTTCAGCATAAATCAAGAATTAATAATTTTTTCTTTATAATCTAGCAATACTGACAGACTTCTTTGAATCATTTTTTAAATATATAAGATAAATCTGACCTCAGACACTTAATAATTGCCTAGCTGTGTGATCTTGGGCAAGTCACTTAACCCCATTGCCTTATATAAATAAAATTTATATATATATGTATATATATATGTATATATATATATATATATATAGAGAGAGAGAGAGAGAGAGAGAGAGAGATGTGATACATAGGATAACAAAAAGAATAAATTATAATGAAATCTTTATCAAAATATTTAAGAGTCAAAAAAACCCCAAATGAGTTACTGGACATAGGTTAAGAATTCTTGGAGTTAGTCTTGGGGGATGATCCTCTCCCTGGCTGTGGTCTGTTTTTATGCCTGACTCCAGCCCCACAGAACCATGCCTTAGGAACAGGCTGGATTGTCCTGTCTTGATATCAGAAGCCTGAACTAGGTGAACCATGAAACATCCTTGATTTCTTACTCTTTGATGCAAAGCCTTCCTACAGAGAATGCTGTAGTGAGTGACAACTGTCCTTCTAAATCAAGGCTTACAATAGAATTTCATTTTATACTTCTCTATTTTACTGTTTGACCACTCATACATGGTTATTGTAATCATTATTGTTATTATTAGTTATTGTTGTTTTCATTTCTTTGTGACCCTATGAACAAAGTCCTTCAGGGGTTTTCTTGGCAAATATAGTAGTTGAATATTTTCTTTTCCAGTGTTGTCTCCATTTCCCAGATGAGGAACTGAGACATAGGGCTAAAGTGACTTGCCAAATGTTACATAGTCGAATATCTGAGATTGGTTTTAAACTCAGATCTTCCTGACTTCAGCCAAGCTGTTCTCTATTATGTATTACAGTTATCTATATTAGTGTCTTATTTCCTTCTCTTCAAACTAGACTGTGATCTCTGTAAGCCTAGCAAAGTATAACACAAATAGCAAATATTCAATATTGATAAGAAGCACAATTTGAATTTTTAAGTACTTTTGCTTTCATTTAAAAAAATCAGGGAATCTAAACTTACCAGTGGAATCTAGCGAGTGAAATGTTTGTTTTTTTCCCTTACTCCATGGCAGGCATTAGTTGAAATCATTTATATTTCTGGATCAGAATCTTTAAAACAAATCCTAGAATAGATATAATTCACCTACTTCTTTCTAATGTGACTGTGAATCTTGCTACCATATGTATTTGATTACAGACATATCTATGAGATATCCAGAAGGCACCCATTCCTCTTTGCACCCACAATCCTTTCCTTGGCCGCCCGATATGACAAGATCATTTCCAATTGTTGTGAATCTGAAGATGCAGCTGAATGCTTCCGTCTCAAGGTATGGTTATTTTGTATCTACATTACCTGGATATTGTGGTTGGTGCACACCCTCTTTTGATGCTTATCAAAGATTAAAAATTAGAATACTCTTTTGGAATTATCCATACCTTTCCAGGAATCATATCTTGTTTCAACATCCAGACTCTTTTTTTTCCCCCTTCTCTTTTTAATTAAAAGGCTGGGAGACTTAGAGAAATTAGAAAAAGTGGAAGGGATAATAAGTAAGAAAAGGGAAGGAAGGATAATGGAGTCTGAGAGGAGAGGGGGAAGGAGAGGGAAAGGGAGATTTAGGGAAAGAGGTAAAGAAACAGAGAGGAAGGGAGGAAGGAAAAGAGAAAGAGGGAGGGAGAGGATAGAGGGAAAGAAAGACAGACTGAGAGAGAGGTAGAGAGAGAGACACACACAGACAGAGACATAGAGACATAGAAATATTGAGAGAACAAAAGAATACGAGAGCAACAAATAAAGGTAGAAATTAGACACAACCTAAGAGAGTTCTTGATTTGCACTGTGTACCCTCCTCTCCCTAATCTTGTATTAGTGTTGTGATGTCTTCTGGGTGTGTCAGGCTATAACAAACTCATCTTTGTAAGTAAAGGGGGGATTTAATATAAGCTTATTAGACAGATATGAAAATCTTTGCTGAACTAAGATATTTCCTAAAGATGTCTCTAACACTGAGGACCTCAGTTTCCTTATCTGTAACATTAGGGGGTTAGACCAGATGGCGAACTGGATGGTGTTCTTTATCTGGAGTCAGGAAGAACTGAGTTCAAATCCATCCTCAGGTGTCTAGTGGTCATGTGATCTTGGGCAAATAAAATGTGGGTAACAACAGCACCTATATCACAGGGTTGTTGTAGCAAATGAAAGAATATTTGTGAAGAATTTAGCACAGTGTCTGAAACACTTTTTCCCCTTTCCCCCTTCTAAGGTCTAGAATTCTATGACTCTATGACTACGTTTATGTATATCTTTGTAGATGTCATTGTATTTTATATGATTATCCATAGCTATTAAAACACAACATTCTGATAGTCTCAATATAATATTAATCTGAACAGTGATTTGCTTGTTGTTCCAAAAGTCTTAGTGTAGCTTTGGGCTTTTGGAGCTTCAAGGTTTTGAGAGGAAGAAAGTAGGGCTAAAGTAGGATGATGATGATGATAATAATAATCATAAATAGAAAACATGCGTACCAGGTCCACAATATCATCTCATTCGATCTTCACAACAATCCTGTGAAGTAGATGCTATTGTACATTTTATAGTTGAGGAAACTGAGGCAAAAGGGGGGTTAAATGACTTTCCCCTAGGCACATAGCCTGTAAGTAGCTGAGGCTGGATTTGAACTTTCCTGACTCTAGTCCCTGTACTCTAAACACTGCACCTTCCAGTGCCTGGCTGATGGATGACCTGGGAAAGTAGGGCCAGGTGATGGAGTGACTGGAAATGTGGGGTAACTATTAAGCTTAAAACTGTTCTAAGTCTTTGGGGCACTGGATACATATAAGAATAATAATTATTAAAATTAATAATAATTATTAAATATTAATAATAACTAGCTAAAAAGATAGTTTCTGAAGCACTTTTAAAGGCAGAAGATCTTGGTTTAGGTCCAGCCTCTGCTACCTGAGGATGCATATCTGGGTGAAGGGAAACCTCATAGGATGAGAGGTTGTTGCTTACAAGGGGTGAAGAAGTGACAATGAGAGGGATCACAGAGCCCCCGCACTCTCTCTTGGTTGCCTGTTTTTGTGTGTTTGTGTGTGTGCATGTGTAAGGAAAAGAGGGAGGGGAAGAATGTGAGAAGGTACATTCCCTATTGGAGAGAGTAGCTAGGGTTGCAGGATGTTTCGAGAAGTACCAATTTTCTGAGACTGTGAGGAAATGAAAAGAGCCTCATAAGAAGGGATCTGATGGGGGAGGGGTGGGTAGGATGTTCCTTCCCTTATTTGTGTTTCCAGACAGGGTCTGAGAGCAGAGCAGACAGAGAGACAGAGATAGAGATAGTGACAGAGATAGAGACAGAGAAAGAGAGAGACTGACAGAGACACAGAGAGAAAGAAATAGAGACTAAAACAGAATATATATCTGTATATCTATCTATCTATATGTATGTATGTATATATATATATATATATATATATATATATGGAGAGAGAGAGAGAGAGAGAGAGAGAGAGAGAGAGAGAGAGAGAGAGAGAGAGAGAGAGAGAGAGAGAGAATAAGAGAAGGGACAAGTTTCTGGAAGAGATGGGGAAGATGAGATGGAGGGCACAAGTGGATGGGTTGCCATTGGCAACCTCATCCTCTGAGACAGAATCAAAGCAGGAAAAGTTGGGGGATGATGCTTCAGTGGGAGTAGAGGGAGCTGCCATTGGGGTGACTTCAGACTTTTTCAATGAAGCATGAAGTAAGGACCTTGGCAGAGGTCCAGGAGAAGGGAGGGCTTGTGTAGGTGGGTGCTTTTAGCTTTGAATAATTGAAAAAATTTCTCCAAATATTTTCTTTCCTGCTTTCCCTGTTATCTCACTCCTATTAAACTTGTTCTTGCAACCTCCAATCATTTCTACACTCGGCAGCTTTCCTCATTCCATAATCTTGAACCTTTATTTAACTAACTCATCTCCTTGTCCTATCACTGCTCATTGCTTTCAACATCAATTATGCTTTATTTCCACCCTTCACCTTCTTGACATCTTCCCTGCAACTAAAACCACAGTTAGGAAAAAAAATCCTTCAAAAAATCAGCCCACTACAATTCTCCATTATCTAATTTTAATTGGACCCTCAGTAATGAATACCAATGAGTTTCCTCTTTCCTGACTGCTGCCCTTGCACACCTCAATTGCAACTCACACCACCTCTCCCTATTCCTGAACCTAAACTTATACTTCACTGAAAAAAATCTGAAGCCATTCCAACATGCTTCTATGCCCCAGTTCCAAGCATCATCTCCCCATCCCCACCCCAGTCCTTTCCTGCTTTGCTCCGGCTCAGAGGATAACATTGCCAGTAGCGGCCTATCTACTTGTGCCAGTCATACATGCAACTTCTCCCAACCTGTACAGGAGCTTGTCCCTTCTAACACCCCTTATCTAGCACTAATTCTGAACCTTTTCTTGTCCACTGGCTTCTCCACTTTCCCACGGATATGTCCAGATCTTACTAACTTAAAAAAAATCTCCTTTACTTGACTCTTCTTGCTTTCATAAGTAAACTCCTTGAAAAATCTACACCTATTGCTTCAACTTAATGGCCTCCCGCTCACTTCTCAATTCCTGCAGTCTAGATTCTACACTCCATCACTTGACTGAATTTCTTTTCTCCACAATCACCAATAATCTCTTTATTGCTAAATTTATGGCTTTATCTTAGTCTTCCTTCTTAACTTTTCTTAGAACTTAACCAATCATCTTTTTCTGATAAAACTTCTCTCTTGTGGCTCACTTCCTGTTTGTTAGATCTGTTCTTTTTGGACAGTTTAGAGGTTCTAAACTCTTGCCTAACTCTCTGTCCCTGGGTCCTTTCTTTTTTTTTTTCTTTATTTTCTCTCTGACTCATCATCTTTCATGAATTCAATTATCATCTCTATGCTCATGAATCCAAGATCAATATACACAGCCCTATCTATCTCCTGAGCAATAGCCCCACACCACTTGCTGGACATGTGTGCCTGTATATTCAAAAGACACAAGTTCAAATATTTAAAACAAAATTCTCCTAAACCCATTCTTGCTCTAACATATCTTTGTTCAGGACATCACCCTTCTTCTAGTCATTTGGGTTCACAACCTAGAATCATCCTCATGTCTTCATTCTCACAACATCTGATTAGTTGACATTTTGTCAGTCCCTCCTCAAATAGCTTCTATCATCCGTCTCCTTCACTCACTCATGACCTTCCCCTCAGCCCTCACTATCTCTTATCTAGACAAGAGCAGTAGTCTTCTAACTGGTCTCTCTGTCTCCAGATCTCTGGGCCAAATTGACATTTATAATGCGCAGGTTTTACCATACCACTCCCCTGCTCAAGAAGATTCTGTAGCTCCCCATTGTCTTCAAGAAAAAATACAATTTCTCTGTTTGGCCTTCATAGTTTGGTTCCATCTCTTTTCAGGTTGATCATTCTTATTTCACTTCCTCTAGTTATTCCATTCAAACCTGGGCATGGAATTCTGTAATACCATTTTTTGTACTTTTGTAAAGGCTGCCTCTCATGCCATAATATGACTTTCTTATCATCTGCTTCTTGAAAAATCTCACTCCCTTCAAGGTTCAGCTCAAGTCCCATTTCTTTCTTTCATTAGTTTTTTTCTGATTTTTTTTGGTTGTTGATGCTCCCTTTCCCCATTTCCCCTCTTCATCACAATGGATTTGTATTGCATTTTTTAAAATTTACTAGCTATTTGACCCTGGACAAATCACTTATCCCTGTTTGCCTTAGTTTCTTCATTTGTAGAATGGGGAGAATAAAGTTGTAACTTTATTTTCTCATCTGTAGAATGGGGAGAATAGGAGCATCTTCCTCATAAGGCTGTTAAAAAGGTCAAATGAGATAAGATATAAAAAGTGATTTGCAAAACTTTAAACAATATATATATATATATATAATCTATATACACATGCTACATAAAGACTATTATTATTATTGTTGTTGAGATCAAATATAAGAAATGTTTGCAAAACTTTAAGCAACATCCATATGCAATGTTAGTATGATGACTGTATTGTTATTGTGGTTGTTAAACATAAACTCATTGATGTCAAGGTTTTTTTTTTCATTCTTGATAGTCCCTTACTAAGAGTTTAGTGAGTGATTGAATGACCCCTCCTAAGGGGACTTGGCAAAGGCCAGGGCAGGGACAGAATCTGGAACATTCTCAGGTCTTGTTCTCTTATCTTGGTCCACTGCTCTTCAGGCCATGGCAGGGGACATGCTATTTTAAGGGGGTACTCTCAGCACCCCTTGAATGATCACTCCCAGCTCTCCCTGGGGCTCCTGGGCTCCTGTTTCAGAGTGACTCAATTGTTAAACAGGGAAAGTTGAGTTCCTGCTCATATGAGTCTGAGTGACCTTCCACCTCTGAGATCAAAAGCAAGGTGATAGCAATCAGCTCTGAGTGAGGCAGGAGGAAGAACAGAAGACAGTGGGCTATGAGGCAGAAAGAAGGGCATTCCTGGGGTAGGAACAGTTTGTCAAGATATGACATACTGGCCCTGAAAGAAAGTAGTTGCTTTTTTTAGTTGAAATACTTTTGATTGGGTGATATGAGAATTGACTCATTAGGGTTATGTATTATGAATCAGAAACATATTTAAAGGATTAATCTTATCCCCTGTCCATTCTATAATGAATTTTTAGCTCATTAATTTATAAGGATTGACTAAGGTGGTGAACTTGGAAGCAGGAAGACTCATTTACCTGGGTTTGAATTCGGCCTCAACATTTACTCACTGTGAGACCCTGGACAAGTCACTTAACCCTGCTTGCCTCAGTTTCCCCATATGTCAAATGAGCTGCAGAAGGAAATGGCAAACCATTCCAGGATCTCTCCCAAAAGATTCCAGATGGGATCACATAGAGTCAAACGTGACTGAATGTCAAACAACAAGTGTAGCTTATAAGCACTCAGTTTATTTTGCACTTCAGAACTAGAAAAGACTCCCCAGATTTTATAGATGAGTAAACTGAAGCCCAGAGGGATTTGAATAAATGTCATCTTACTTTTGACCCAGCACTTTTTGGGGGGAATGGGGTGAGGTGAGACTAGATATTTCGATATCACATTAAGGTTTATAATACACTTTACAAATATTATCTCATTCAATACCCACAACAACCCTGAGAGAGGTATATTATTACCCCTATTTTAAGAATGAGGCAAACAGTTTAAGTGACTTGACCAGGGTCACACATATAAAATGGCTGAAGCTAAATTTGAACTTGGGTCTTCACTTAGTGTTCACTGAGTCACTTACTGCCCCCAACCCCACTTTCTCCCCTATCCTATGCTACATTCCTATAACATTAAGTGTTTTAATTTAAAAAATAATTTACAAAAAATGACAATTTTTCTACACAGAGCTCCATATTTTAAAATGTGACTTCTTGTTTACTCATGAGTTTTGTCCTTGAAAGTATTTTTCTTTGACATTCTATGTCTTTTGAATCCAGGCAGCACCGGTCACCAAAGAATTAAGACAGAGCAGTTCAATCAACCAGCACATATGTGGGATCCTGAGGAAGTTTGGAGAACGGACTTTTAAAGCCATGTAAGTTTCTAGTTCATGGTTCTGGGTAGGAAAGAATGGATTATTTGCTGGCAGCATCTTGAAAACATGATCTTTGATTATCACCTTTTTAAGGAGCCTCACTCTGATGACTGCCAATTTCTTAGACTAGAATCATTCTCTTCATTTTTTTTTTGCCAGTTGTTTTCAATCCAGTCTGTTTTCATGACTCCATTTGAGGTCTTCTTGGTAAAGATCCTGGTTGGTTTGCCATTTCCTTCTTCAGCTCATTTGACAGTTGAAGAAACTCAAGTAAACAGGGAGAAGTGACTTAACCCAGGGTCACACTGCTTTGTAAGTGTCTGAGACCAGATCCCAACTCAATTCTTCCTGAATCTGGTGTTCTAGCTGCCTCTGGAACAAGGGAGAACCAAGTTCAAATCTGGCCTCAGTTACTAACTGTGTGACTCTGGGCAAGTTACTTACACCTGTCTGTCTCGTTTCCTAAATTGTGTTATGGGAATAATAACTACCCACCAAGGTTGTTATGAGGATCAGAAAATCAGATTTGCTGAGGTTTGAGCCCAGGGTTCTCCACTTTGTAGGCATTTGATAAATGCTTATTCCCTTTCTTCTACTGCTTTCCCTTACCAAAATGAGGGTCATATTATGTGAATTTCATAAATACTCATGAATTGATTGGTTGATTGATAATTAGATAATTAGGAATAAACATACACAAAAAGTCAGAAATGCTTATCAGTCCTGTTCCTATGCCCATTCTCTAGTGAAATTTTAATTTAGAGGAACAAATTTGGATAATTAGCTTTAAACACTCAATATTTAAATCCTAAATATTAAATATAAAAAATATTACTAATGGCAAAGCTAGGTGGTACAGAGGATAGAGAGTTGAACCTGCCAGTTTTCTGAATTCAAATCTGGCCTCAATCACTAGCTGTATGAGACTGGGCAAATTACTTAATCCTGTTTGCCTCAGTTTCCTTATCTGTCAAATGAGGTAGAGAAGGAAATGGCAAAGTACTCCAGTATCTCTGCCAAAAAAAATTCCAAATAGGGTCACAAAGACTTGGATATGAGTGAAAATGACTGAACATCACCCAAAATACACATATAGATGTCTAGAAGGGTGGACTAAATATGACTCAGGGGCAGCATAGGAGTCTGAATCACCCCTCAACAAGGGAGATTATGACTTCTGCCTTGAGGAGAATATGAAAAGGGATTCTTCCCCTATAAATCCAAGAGGGGTATAAGGCTAAATTTATATTTTGCCATTCAAACATTACATATGTGGAAGTACAATAATTAGAGATTCATACAGAAAGTAAGTTTCCTGGTAGTTCTTAAAGAGAAAGGTAATTCTAAGCTTGCACCATGCTAACTTGGCCCCTTGATTACAGAAAAGATCATCACAAGTAACAAATAGTGAATAAACTCAGTTCATAATGATAGCATTTGCTAAAATTTGTTGTATTTTAAACTTTGCTAAGTGCCCTACATGTTATTTCATTGAATCCTCAAAACAATTCTATGAGATAGATACTATTATTGTCTCCATTTTACAGATGAGAAAGTTGAGACCCAAAGAGTTTATATGGCTTTCTTCACACAGCTAGTGTCTAAGATAGGAAACAAACTCTTCTCCACTGTGCCACCTTTTGAAATAAGCAGCAAACAGGTGGTGGAGAAGTTATAAAGATTAGAATACACAAGATATTGCATATGAGATATTCTTTAGATAGGAGAGAGAACTCAGCTCAGTTGAAGAGAGAGATTTCACTGAAAGGAAAATCTCTTTCTGAAGTCCCTTGGGACATCAACTAGAAATAAGAAGAACTGGCTACCCTTAGTGTTTGTGACTCCTAAAGTCTTTCCTTGCACCTCTCCTGAAAGGTTGGCCACATGTGGCTCTCTACCCAAAACCTATGGATCTAACACTACCCTTTATATAGTATCAAGCCCAATTCCTATTCACCAATCAGGAGAGTCATATCCCATATGCCAGAACTGCAGGTTTTGTTGGAAGGCTGGGTCACACTTGGATAATAGAACATTATCTTGAAAGAAATATATATGATCTGATCACTTACTATCTCAAGGAGGAAAGAGGGAAGGAAGAGAGAATAGAATTTGGAGCTCAAAACTTTAAAAAAAATGTTAAAAATCAATTTAATATGTGATTGGGGGAAAATAAGATATTATTTAAAAAAGAAAGAAATGTATATGTATCCTCAAACTGCATAAGATACCTTGGTTAACATTTTTTTTTGGCTATGGAGATATTTAACTGCAAATATTATTGTATTCTGGGAAATGAATTTGTTGTTGTTTCTTTTTCTTTCCAGAATGCTTACCAAGTTGAGTCAGAAGTTCCCTAAAGCTAACTTTACCATAATTCAGAATCTTGTCCTTGATGGTGCCCATGCTCACATGGAATGTTGTAATGGCAATGTACCAGAGTGTCTGCAAGACAGGGTAGGTAACCACATTGACCTTGGATAACAGTATGAAGATTCATAATTTCTTCATTGTCAGGGAACTTCACATTTACAATCTACTAAGTGACAACTTGATTATGACTAAGATGATAAAGGTTAAGGACTGTCTGAGGGACACTTAACCCCAAGAATAAAAGTAATGAACAGGAGATTTGAATTTCTAAACTTAATTCATTTCAAGAGGCAGCTAGGTAGTGCAGTAGATGGAGTACCCTGAAGTCAGGAAACTGATTTGGTCTAAATTATTTCTAAAAAAAGAATGTTTAAGAATTAATAGAATGGGGATAATCTAATTAAACATAGGGTCTGAGTTTGAATCCAGCTGTGGATTGAATCATGAACTGTGTGACTCGGGGCAAATCACTTGATCACTATTTGCCTCCATTTCCTCAGTTGTAAAATGTAGATAACATGATCTACTTCATAGAGTTTTCATGAGGATCAACTGAGATAATATTTCCAATTTGTTTAGCAGAGTGAGTGGATTCCTCTTTTAGACTGTAAGTTCCTTGAGGACAAGGCTTGGCTTTTGTCTCTTTTTGCAACTCCAGGGTCTAGCACTGAATAAATTTTTATTAACTGATTGGCACAAAATAAGTTCTTAAATATTTGTTGCCTTTCTGATTCCCTCTCTTTTGACTAAGCACTGTGCCTTTATGTTTTGATTATGGTCAGTGTTCTCTTTGAATTTTGCTGATGTCTCTAAGAGAGAAGATAACCTCTGGGACACTCAGGCTGAAAGCAATGAGAAATAGAATGATCCCCCCCCCCCCCCATTTATAGCCAGCCTTCATTTGAGGACAGTAATTAATCAGTAATTAATCATTTCTCTCAAATCTTTGTCATGTGTCATCATTGGAGACAATCACTCTACCCATGGTCCCAGCATAGACCAGAGTTTATATCCTAGCTATCCATTCTAGTCTTGATTGTGAACCCACTGAGGAGTTTACTTTGCCTCTTTGGAGTTTCTCACCTGTAAAATGAGAGGATGAGTCTATCTGAATTCCAAATCCTAAAATCTGCTATGAACCTTAGCTTAAAGGTTTATAAAAGTGCTTCATATTAATTATTTCATTTGATCCTCACAACCACCCTAGAAAATAGATGCTTTTATTGTCCTGATTAATTAACAATAATGAAAAGTCACACTTTTACTGACTCTATTTACCTCAAGGGTATAACCCTGGTCTTCTGATTGCCAATGCAGTCTCCACTAACCATACCCACTCCCTCCTCAGGCTGACCTCTTAGAGAATAGTTATTTCCAAGTCAAATGTGAAAGCTGATGTTGCCATTTTATCTTTTACAGAATGAAATTATGTCATACATCTGTTCTCACCAAGATATCTTGTCAAGTAAAATCCAAAAATGCTGCACACTGCCCTTACGAGATCAGGGTGAATGCATAGTAAGTGCAGAAAATGGCAACCAACCAGAAGGCCTATCTCCTAACCTGAAAGGATTTTTAGGAGAAACAAAGTTCCACTTGCTTTCTTCGGAGAAAAAAGATTTCTTCCTGGCAAGGTAGCATGCTTTATCTTCATATCTTCATTTTAATAAGAATGTTGATTTGATGACCTTAAAGATATGTACTGGGGAACAAATATTGAACTTTGTGTACTTAAAGTCCAACCAACCTTGCTCTTCTTCATAAGAGACACTCCAGGTATCTTCCATTCCTGGGACTGGGGACTGTTTCTCATTCCTCCCATGTACTTCCTTTTTACTACCTCTGACAAGTGACCTTTCTTGACCCTCGCTTAGTTGCTAGTGCCCCACCCCATTACCCTGTTTTTTTATGATACATAAATTATACAGTCTTATATGTATTTTCGCTATCATCTTTTATGAAATATAAGCCCCTTGAGGTGAGGGACTAATTTTTTTTTGTATCCTTAGTGTGTGGAGTAATAGTAGGCACTTAATAAATTTTTGACTGATTGGTTGCCTCGGGACCAGAAGACATAACTTTCAGTAAAGGAAAAATTTAAGTTTGATAAAATATTTTCTTCATGGAACAGCAGATGCCAAGGGGTTGAGCCTCCCTCTTCTACTAAAGACCCCAGGATTAGGCTCGTGTATAGACCAAATTTGATTCTGAGAGACACTGACCTCTAAAGAAGGGAGTTCAGTTCTTTGCTATCTTCTCTGATGCTATGGGTTTGGAGGAAAATCATTTAAAGTTTTGGTTTGACTGATATCTGTGGTCTTCCCAAAGGCCAGAGGAACTCTTTTACAAGGGTATTTAATATACAATATAGTTCAGGGATAGAATAGTTATTTATTTCCTTACAAGAGAACCATGAATCACAAAAGTGTGCTTTGATACATTTAAAACCTAGAACCATAAGCAGTAATTCCTGTTGTGATCTCCCCAAATGGTTGATATTTAAAACATGAAGTACTGGGATTATTAAATCAACATTTTAACCTTGACATCAAATATGCACTTTGTGACCTATTTGATTAAGATTCATGACTTTTGGTAAAGTCAACTGAAGGCTTAAACTTATGGTCAACTCATCCAAGGAGAATGAAATTGCAGAAGAACTGTTGTGGTTCGGTTAAGCCTTGATTGAGGGAATCAGGGTTTCTGATCTCTAGATCTCATGAAGCTGTCTTCAAGATTAGAATTACCACCTCTGTATTATTGTTTTAGCACTTATACTCAGAGAAAGAATGACCAAGTAGAGGAGGCAGCCAAGGCTTTAAGATCCAAGATCAGTCTCACTTAGACAGCACATGTGCCTACTGCCATGTGTAAATAGATGCCATAACTATTTTAGGGGTGAGGGGAGAATTAGCCTTTAATTGATGGGAAGCCCTCCATAGGGTTTTCCCATTAAAAAAAGAAAGAGATTTCCATTTTAAAGGTCTCTGAATAGATTGTTCCTCTGAATTTAATGGTCACTGAATTTTTTTTGCCATCATGGAGATCAAATGACTAATAAGGAGATTACTATTTCATTCCAAAGCATCCCTTCCTTTAGCAGTGAGCCAGAACACATATGATCTACTGTAAGTGGTCCATTGGAGCCTGGCTTAGCTCCACACATACATCAATTATCCTTGCTTTTCCAAATACTAATTGATTATTCTCTTTGATTATTCTCATTATTATTGCAATAGCCACGTGCCCCAGGTTTCCTCATTTCAGAGATAAGGAAACTTAGCTTCAAAGGTTATATTAGGGTCACATAGGCATTAATGTTCAGAGCAACCAATAACAGAGGAGCTTGGTACAAGGGGATTGTATGAATCTCAAAAAAGGAAATGTTATTGAGCCTTGGCAATTGAGGAATGATCTAGAAATAACTTTGGGGAGTAGGAGCTTTGCCTGCTCCTCCTCCTAACTTTGTTAGTATGAAGAATGGAGAAGTGGCACCAAGGCACCAAAATATTCCCAGAGCCAAACTGATTGGCCATTAAATTAGGAGGGATTCAACGACCTTTAAAAGGAGTGATTCTACCCTATGGAGAACTCTTTCCACATGCTCACTATATAGGGATTCTATGGAGGACTTTACATCACTTAAAGGAACTGGATCATAAGAAATATGGTGCCCTCAAAGAGGAGTCACATTTCTAGCAAAGTAATATTGTTTGAAAAATTCAAAATGTAAAGGGATTTAGGGGACCATAGAGTGAGCATCTCAGAAGACATAGTGAAAGGAGCTAGACAATGGATGAACCTAGGTGGAAAAGTAAAGGGGATACATCTCTAGAAGTAAGACTAGATGACGGGATTTGGTGAATCAGGAAAACAGTTTGCCAAGTCATGCTCCACTGTCAGGATAAAAAAGTAGACTATGGGAAGAACTGAAGATAGAATTCATTGGTGTTGGTATTGAATGTAGTCTCATTGAAATTTCTTCCCTAACAGTACTGTGGGCTATGGTTCCCTGTTCTAAGCAACACTTTAGGGCTTTGAGATCTGGTTCTGGGCAGGGGAAAAATAAAGTCCTTTTCTTGTCTAAGCTTCAGTTGGCTCTTCTGTAAAGTGATGAAATTATACTAGATGGTCTCTAAAACCCTTTCCTATTCTAAATGCTTTGGATTCTATGATTCTGGGCAGTGGATTTGGAGTCAGAGAATCTAAGACATGAAGTGACTTAAGGTCATAAACAGAGAGTAGCAGAGGATTGCATTCAGGGCTGTTGACTAAATCAAGGGTTCTTTCCATTGTCCTACCGTATTGCTTTGGAAATCCCTCTTCTGTCACTTACTACCTGTGTCTTTGGACAAGTTACTAAAACCCTCTGGATTTTACTTTCTAAATCTGTAAAATGGGAGATTAGACTAGATGATTTCTAAGGGCTCTTTTAACTTTAAATCCTATGATCAGACCCTTCTACTTTTAACATTTCCCGTATTCTATGAAATGAGAGTGGTGGCTGCAATTTTTAGCTCAAGCACCAGGGGGTGATATTAGAATGTGTTTTGCCCAAGTTGATTGGGCAAGAGTTCTGAGACAAAAGGAAGACTATGCTTTTTGTGGCTCTCCCTGTTGTGATTCAGGAATTATAGATCTTACAAAGGATCATAAATTTAGTTTCTTTTCCCCTGGTAGCAGGGGACATTAGCAACAGTTCTATACTTGATGCATAGATTGTAGGTTCATCCTCAAAGGGACTTTCTTTTAGCCTCTTTTTGCATCCCTAGCACTTAACACTGATCCTGGCCCATAGTAGGTACTTGATAAATATTTATAGACTGGTAGTATAGTGTCTGGCACAAAATAGGCACTGTTACAATCTGGCACTAAATAAATGTTTATTGATTGATAGAAGTAGGTAGTTTATGAACTTACATTTTAATAAGGTAGCCAAACAAAAACTATTGATTAAGAGCCTAGACTCTGAGGAATGCAAATCCAAAAGTCAGAGTAAAATGTATTTATAAACATTTCATTCTGTTATAACACATACCTCTGTTATCTATCTAGTTGTTGGGCCAGATTCTTGCTGTATAATTTTAATTTAATTTCTCATGTCATACAACTTAGCAAGAACATTGGGAAAAATCTCATAAATGCTCTCCATTGTTACAATATAAATAGGCATTCACACATATTGTGTATCCTGGAACATAATTTAATAACATTATGGGCTTAATGGGAGCAAAGTCTAGAATTAATATTGACAAAATAATAGGTCACATTTCTCTCTTGCTTTACAAAGCACTTTTTATCAAAATATTCCAGTGTTTTAAGTAATTTAAATACTGCCATCCTAATTTTACAGATGAGTTGGAGTTTGAGATCTGAGTTCGCATAATAAGTAGCCAAGCTGAGAATTGAACCCAAGTTTCTGATTTCAAGTTCAGTGATGTTCCTATGATAATCAGGTTTCTAATCAGTTAGATATGACACACATTCACTGAGTATGACAAGTGATAATATTATAATAGCCCCCAAAATGAGTAATTAATTCCTTTAATGTGGAATAACAATAAGCAAATCTAACAATCAATCATTTATTAAGCACCTACTGTGTGCCAGACACTATATTAGCCACTGAGGAAAATTGTCTCAACCCTCAAAGAAGTTTGTATTCTATGGAATGAGACTATATTTGTATATAGAAATATACTAGATATGTTAAAGGGGGCAGCTGGGGGGCACGATGGATCGAATGCCAGGCCTGTAATCCAGAGAACTAATCTTCATGAATTCACATCTGACCTCAGGCCCTTTCTATTTATGTGAACCTGGACAAGTCATTTAACCCTGTTTGCCTCAGTTCTGCATCTGTCAATATTATCTAGATAAGCAAACCACTCTAATACCTTTGCCAAGAAATCCCCAAATGAGTCTTGAAAAGTCAGAAACGACAGAAACAAAGTCAACCATATCAAGAAGACATAGTAAAAGCAAACACAAGTGAACAGTTTTCATTCTGTTTATACTTTAATTTCCAAAGTTGATTATTTATTTTGAAGCATCTACCTAGGTCATATGGTATTAGTGGCAATGAATATGTGGAAAAACATTTGGGTTTCTCATAAATATTTGCATTCAACAGTTATATGAAATTGTATTCAGGGTACTTGTATATAAGTTTCATCATTTCCATATTCTAAGTTTGTGATCAAAGTGTAAACCATGGTAGACAAATATCTTTGAACAGAAAAGTGAAATTTATTTAATTTAATAAAGTCCTAATAAATGCATAAAGAAATCAACCCAGAAATAATTATTATGGGTGTATGATGGTTTCATCCTAGGCACTTAAGGGTCCTTGTCATTAAGGTGCTCACAATCTATATCAGAAGACACACAAACTTGAAAAGATAATAAATAATGATAATAAGTTATAAAATCCTAAGATAGTGGTTGCGCAGTAAATGTGAGAGCAGGAAATCACTTTGGAATAGTATTTGGGAAATTTTAAATGGTATGATGAATAGAATATTGGACTTGGAATCATGGAAACCTATCTTCAAATTCTAGTTGTGTGACCCTGGGCAAGTCATTTCCCCCCCTTTTTTGTCTTAGTCTCCTCATTTGTAAGATGGATAATACCTACTTATCAGGGTTGTTATATCTAGTGAGATAATGTTTTCAAGTGCTTTTGCAAAAATCTAGAAGTATGTAACTGTTAGTGAAGATGATGATGAGGATGAGGATGGTGGTAGTAAGATAAGGGTGTCCTGGAAGTGATAAGGGTTTGAGTTGGGCCTTGAAGGAAGAGGTAAGTCCATGAACATCTGTGAGAATCAATGGAGTATACTGGCTTTCCATCTGCAACTCCTTACTTTTTTCCCCAATGGTAAGAAACAAGGCATGCAGAATATTCTATTTGAAGAATTATCTATAGATATATTTTCATTACTTGAAAAGAATCATTTTTGTCCTATTTGATTATCTTTCTCTTATATGATTGATGTTGAATGTCTCTTTTTTTTCTGAAAGTATAGCCAGGGATAGGTCATGCTGAGCATCTCAAGTTGATGTATAACTGGTTAGAAGGCTATTGGAGACTGATCTTAATATACCCCTCAATAGTTCCAGGGGACATCATTCTACTTCATTTGTATCCTGGTGGGTTCCCAAGTTTTCTATGAGATCCTCTCACATGTTGTTTATTAAAATTCGTGGAAGAAACATGATAGTCAGGACTATAGCTGTAATTCAGCTCTAAGCTAATGTCACTTTGGGGGTTTTTTAGGTTTGTGTATGAATTCTCAAGACGACACCAGGAACTTGCCGTCCCAGTGATTTTGAGGGTTGTAAAAGGATACCAGGAAGCTTTTGAAAAATGCTCCAAGACTGAGAATCCTTTGGAGTGTCAGGACAAAGAGGTATGTGTTTTAATCTTTGATGTAATAACAGAAATGTTCCTAATGCTTCCATTAGATTATAAACTCCTTAAGGATAGGATTGTCTTTTTGCCTCTTTTTAGAACCCCAGCATTTAGCAAAAGGACTTGGAAAATAATAGGCACTTCATAAATGCTTATTTGTTGATTTATTCCAGTGACTGAGGTTGCTGATACATGTGTCATTTTTCTCATGTTTATTTTCTAATTTTTGAACTTCTGGTGTCCACTTCTGAAGGATATCGGTCAAGTCATGAGTAGATTCAGTCTGTGATGACTGAGCCATTCAGCACCCTTAGAAAAGCAACATTGATATGCAGAATGATTACAGAAATTAGCACATTGTCTGGTACATACTAAATGATTAATAAATGCTTTCTGACTGGCTGACTTGATGTAAACTAAATGTTGAATTTTATATGAAAATAATTTTTGACTAAAGTTAAGACATAATTCCCATATATTTTAATTTGTTCTTCAGTCTCTAACATCAGGTGGTATTATATAATAATTGGAAAAAGGCCTGGTTTTGGAGTCTAAGGAGACCCAGATTTGCATCTCTCCTCTGAACCCTTATTATGTGACCTTGGGCAAGTCACTTCATTTTGGTTTTCTTATCTGAAGAAATGGGGATTAAAAATACCTGTGAAGCTAACTTCACAGTTGAGGACTGTAAAAATAAATTTGTATGTTCTTTGCAAACTTTAAGATAGTCTATAGATGTCAGTAAAAGAAGATTCAATAAGTCACAACCTCTTAGTACTTTGGGCAGCTCCTTTTCACTTTAGACATCTGTAGAAGGGAGTTAGGTGGTGTAGTGCTTAGCATGTTGAATCTGGAGACCAGAAAATCTGAGATTAAATCCATTCTCAGATACTTACTTCTGTGTGAAGTTGGACAAGTCACTTAAATTCTATCTGCCTCAACTGTAAAATGGAATAGTGATAGGGTTGACAAGTTTAAATGAGATGCTTGTAGAGTTATATAGTGCCCAACATATACCAGACACAATAAATGCTAGCTATTTTTACTATATGCTGATGAGAAGGTATTGATCTCTATTGATAGAGGGAATTTCCCTTATCCCTATGCCAATGAAATCATAGATTCCAATCTGATATCTCTCCCTTATTCCTAAGGTTATTTTCATGGTAGTAAAGAATAGAATTGTTTTGAAGAGGTTCAAAAGGTGAATTCTTCAAGGAGAAAACAATAAGCTATAGTGTTCCTTTTACCTTTTCAGGAAGAAGAATTAAACATACATATTCAGGATAGCCATGCACTGGCCAAGCGGAGCTGTGGGCTCTTCCACAAATTAGGAGAATATCACTTGCAAAATGTGTATGTATTTCTGGGAGGTATTTTTCATCATCTGATGATAACATGAGAGCTAAAAGTAAGACTTATTTTATCAATCAGAATCCAACTTTCAGGTTGGACAATCCAGGAACTAAAGTTTAGCATGGAAAATGTTCTCCACTCCTATATTTCTTTTACCAACTATCATCTAAGGGAGGAAAGAAACATTGATTAAAAGTCTACTATGCACCAGGTCTCTTCACAAATATCTTCCTGTTCTCCTAGTCCTTTCAGGTACCCTTCTCTCAGAGATATTGTGAGGACAAAAAGATCTAATATTTATAAAGCACTATATAAATGCTAGCTATTCTTATTCTTATCTTTCTTATTCCTGTTCTCTTTGATTTCTTGACATTGTCGTTGATCTTGTGGATCACCCTCTCCTCCTTGTTCGTTTCTTCTCTCTAGATTTTTGGGACACCACTCTTTCCTTGTTCTCCTCCTACCTATACAAGTAATTCCTTCTTAGTCTTTGCTGGATCCTTATCCAAACCATGGCTCCTAACTAATGGTGTTCCTCAGGGTCCTCTTCTTTCTCTCTCTTTACTACTTCACTTGGTTACCTCATCAGTTCCTACGTATTTAATAACCATTTCTAAAATGGTGATTCTCAATTTTTATCTAATTCAGTCCCAACCCCTCTGTGGACCTCTAATCTTGCATCTCCAACTGCCTTTCAGACATCTTGAACTGCATCCCATAGACATCTTAAACCCAACAGGTCTCAAATTGAATTCATTCTTTTCCTCCCTAACTCCTGTCCTCTTCGATCCTTCCTAGTATGGAGGACAACACCAGTTCCTCAGGCTCACAACTTAGGAGTCATCTTGGACTTCTCGTTATCTCTCATATTCAATCTGTGACCAAGTTCTATTTTTTTCTTTGCAGTATCTCTTGCCCTCATTACCTCACACCTGGATATTGAAGTAGCTGTTGGTGGATCTGCTTGCCTCAATTCATCCTTTATTTAGCTCTCAAAGTGATTTTCCTAAAATCACATCTAATCATGTCATTCAATTTTTTGAATAAATTTCTGTAGCTCCCTATCATCTCTAGAGAGCAAATATGAAATAGTCTGTTTAGTATTCAAAGTCTTTCATAACTTAGCCCCTTCCTACCTTTCCTGTCTTTTTACATCTTACTCCCTGAAAAAAATTTTTTTTTTTTGATTCGGTGACACTGGCTTCCTAACTGTTCCACTAATGAGACACTCTGTCTCTCAACTTGGGACATTTTTTCCTCTTTCCTCCATGCCTGGAATGCTCTACTTCTTCAACTTCAGTTATTGACTTCCCTGACTTCCTTTAGGTCCCTTTAATATCTTCTGTCATTAACTTTCCCCAATTTTCCCCTCCTCTCTTTTTTGACATTTGGGATTAAGTAATTTACCCAGGGTCACTCAGCTGATAAGTGTCTGAAGCAGGATTTGAACTCAGTCTTCCTGACTCCAGGGCCAGTGATCTATCTACTGTGCCACCTAACTGCTCCCCACCTCATTCTTCTTAGTTCTAGTGCCTTCCCTCTATTAATTATTTTCCCTATAACCTGTATATAGTTTATTTTGTGTGTATTTATTTGCATGTTGTTTACCCTTTTAAATAATTTGCTCCATTAGAAGAGGGACTATCTTTTGACTCTTTTTGTATCCCCAGGGCACTTAACCCAGTGTGGCAAATAGTAGGTGCTTAATAAATGTTTATTGATTGATTATTTATAATGGTACCAATAGTTCCAATGTTACTATTGTTTCAGTTTGCATAAAGTTTGAGGAAGAGTAAGTCACAGAACATCTATTAGTAATCAGAATAACCACTGGGAATGCTTCCCTCCCATCCCCAGATTCCTTGTGGCTTACACCAAGAAAGCCCCACAGCTGACCTCTCAAGAGCTGATTGGTTACACAAAGAAAATGGCAGCCACTGCATCTTTATGCTGCCAACTCAGTGAGGAGAAACAACTGGCCTGTGGGGAGAGTGCGGTGAGTGACTAATTTAATTGGTTTTTTAATTAATTCTGTTCAGAATTTATTTTTCCTGCAAAAAGTAGACAGCTATGAAATTTTCATTTGGGATTTTTTTTTTATTAATCAGGAATGGTAAAACCAGGAAAACTTTGCCCAAATGAGGTGAAAGCTCAGAACTAGGGTCTCCAGTATGAGGCCCTGCTTTCAGTCTATCCAGAATGTCTGATGGAAACATTAGTTTACATATCTATGCATTTATAAATATATAATATATTTATACACACAATATACATATTTATTTGTTTGTTTATTTATTTTTTAATTTATTCTCTATTTGTGAACAACAGTGTGGTCCAGCAGATTGATCAATAAAATATTAATTTCATGACTTATTTTTTGTTTCCCAAATATTTATTTTTCCATTTGAAAGAAATTCTAATTGATCTTGACAGGAGAATGTCCTTGTGTTTTTGGTTATATTCACTGTCTTTTTTCTGCCTTCTGGGTTTCAGATCCTAATAACATATTTTTCCCCCATGCCATTATAATTGTATTGACTCCTTTGACTTTAATTCTGAAATTCAGCAAGATATTCCTTCTTGAGAACCCTGTACTGTTTTATAATGAGAACTAATAAGAGCCAGCATTTATATAACCCTTTAAGATTTGAAGAATATTTTATTGCATTTCACCATCACAACAATCCTGTGAGGGATGGTTTTTTTTAAATCATTCTTAGGACCCTGAACCTGAGGGAGCTCAAGGGATTGGCTCATTTTCCTAAGTGTCTGAAACAGATTTGAACTTGGGTCTTCCTGACTTCAGGTCCAACATTATATACCATGATACCTAACTGTCTTAATTTAGAGATGCATAATTTCCTCCTTATATATTAGCACTAATTTATGAATATGCATTTACATAGAAAGCAAAACTGATTGTTCTGATCTGTCATACACCAAGGCAAAGTGGGTCTTTTTCCCTATACATCTTTTCCTCCTTTCCTCTGCCTCTTGCAGAAGAGTTATTGCGTGGACTCCAAGGGCCATGTATGCAGACCTCCATAACTGAAGGCAAACCTTGACTGGTACTTTCTGGATTTGGAGCCAAGCAAAATTCTTTAATATTCTGTGGGGACAGGTGGGGGCAAACATGCAATTCCTTTTTATTCTGAAACATGCATGATTCCCTGGTTTCCCAAAGTGATGGGGATAATTCACTCAGATCCCCATGAAAAGGAAGACACAGCCTTGATTAATTGATTTCTGTAGAACAGAAATCTTTTTTACATCTAAAAAACTAATTATAATGGAAAAATATATAAAGCTTGAATACAAGACATTATTTGAACAAGACAATAATACTATGAGCTAAGTCCTCCAGCTATTATTATATATATATATATATATATATATATATATATATATATATGTATGTATGTATGTATTTAGGTTTTTGCAAGGCAATGGGGTTAAGTGACTTTCCCAAGGCCACACAGCTAGTTAATTATTAAGTGTCTGAGGCTGGATTTGAACTCAGGTACTCCTGATTCCAGGGCCAGTGCTCTATCTACTGTGTTACCTAGCCGCCCCTCCAGCTATTATTTTAGAGAAGACTTCAGGACAGGGGTTCCTGATCTTAGGTCCATAGATCCATGAAGTTCATGGAGAGATTTCAAGGGAAAAGTCAAATGGTTGAGAAAAGATATTATATTCTTATTTCACCTCTAGCTGAAATTTAGTGTTTCCTCCAATTTCAAAAATATGATTCTAAAAAGGGGTCCCTAGGTTTCTACTGGACTGCCGGAGCTGGTTCATGATACAAACCAAGCAAGGAAGAAATCTTTCATTTGGATGTTAAGTAACACTCTTTACGACCCACATCTAGGGAAGATTGGAAACAGAATTGGAATCCAGATTTCTGCTGACTCTAAGTCTAGGAATGTTTCACTGTATCACACTTCCTCTCCATTCTTTGAAAATTCACTTTACAAAGTAGGATTATCTGAAAGGCATAACCCATAATCACATTTGGTTATCTCTATCACTAAAATAAAGGAAAATTCAGGTAATTCTGAAGCATGGGGAATAAGTGAATATTATGGAATGGAAAGACATGAAGACAATCAAGAAATTCCAATGCATTTTAGTTAATTTCAATAGACACTTCTTAAACAAATTCTGTATACAGAGAAAGTGAGAAAGGTTAAAATTTAGATAAACAAAATTCTGCCTGTATGGGACTAAATGTCTACTAGTTGAAAGAAAGCATAAACATAAATTGCTATATCATGAATTCATATGCATACATGTTACATATATGGGTATACTTAAAATTAAGTAGAAAATTTAAATTCTGGTTATTTTTTTCTAAATGGCATCATTTTTGAGACCTAATGTTCAATCTCTTATTGCTTTTCTTTTCTCTTACTTTCCCTTCCAGGCTGACATTATCATTGGACAGCTATGTATCAGACATGAAATCCAACCCATAAATGATGGTGTGGGCCACTGTTGCGATTCTTCCTATGCCCACAGGAGAACTTGTTTCAGCAGTTTCCTGAAGGATGAAAAATATGTTCCTCCTCCATTCTCTCATGAACAATTCAAGTTCAGTCAAGAGCTTTGCCTGGCTCAGGGGGAAGAGCTGCAAAAGAAGAAACAAGAGTAAGCAATTATGAAGGGCTTATGAGGGAAAAACAAACAATATAAATCATGTAACATAGATAAGCCTTCATCTACTTTTCTGAGCCTCACTTAGAATTGTTGAGTTTGTGGATCTGTTCTCCAAAGTGCTCAATGATCCTTTGTTTATATTTGTCCTGACATCTTGAAAGCATCCTTGTGAAGAGAACATTTTTGGGGGTGGGAAAGGCAGTCAACTATGGTTTCTGTTATTCATGCTGCTGCCCATGTTACACCAGCTCTAAAGATATCCATCCATTCTGGAATAGGGTGTAGAGAAAGAGATAGGCTTTCTCACTCTGGGATCACAATCAGTGCTGGGATGGAGAGGGCCATATGCTACCTTCTTCTGCAAGGCTAAGGAATGACCGGACTGATACAGTAAGATACAATGAAAGCCTAACCCTGAAATGGGTTACACCATCATCATTAATGGTCACACCATCATCATTAATATAATTTATTGAACCCACGATAATCCTATGCAAAATATTAAGATGTATCAGACATGATTTTTGCCTTCAGAGATCCAGGGTGAGGACAGAACCTTTCCAAAGACAATCATTAAGAATACAAGTTAGCTCATGGTATTAATAGCTCACATCTGGATAACATTGTAAGGTTTACAAAACATATACCTCACATCTCCCTTGTGAGGTAGATGGTAAAGATCTGAGCCTTGACTGGCTGACTATTGTAGTATAGGTATTATTGTCCTCATTTCCCAGACAAGGAAACAGTGGCTCTATTTGGTAAAATGACTTGCTCAAAGTCACATAGATACCCATTTTTTTTTTGGAAGCTTTAAGGCAATAGACACAGGACCACTGATTGAGGAAGTTGTAGAGAGAATGAATGTTTTGAGAATGAACTGAAACCAGACGAGTGGTGAAGTTTCTTCCAACTTTGAGATTCCATAATTCTATTATTCTGAGTGCTATAGCATTTCAGAGGAAGACAATTGGAATGATTCTGTAAGGTTTCACCTAGAAAATTGGACATGAATTGCGGTCTTTCACAATCGTGGGGAAAATCATAGAAGGGAAGAGGGAGGACATTTCGTCTTGGAAAGGAGACAGGGCATCTCTTCCCCCAAAGTACCTACCATTCAAAGCAGGAAGATGATGATCATAAATCATACCAGAGAATGTAGAAAATTTTATATAAGCAGCCAATTTTAATAAACATTTGGCTAAGCCAGTGGTTTACTGGGTGCTATTTGTGTTAGAGCAATATTGATTGAGGTAGGCTCAAAGATACTGATTTAGATCCAAGATCCAACATCAGACAAAGGCAGAAGAAAGTTGAAGTAGATGGATATTGCCTATTATTGATTAGGGATATTTCAGAATATGAAATAATTCCTCCATGTTGATGGATTTGTTTTGGTCCTAGATTTCTGATTAATCTGGTCAAGCAAAGGCCATACATAACAGATGAACAAATGAAAACAGTTACTGCAGACTTCACAAGTCTGTTGGAGATGTGCTGCAAAGGAAAACAGGAAGACTGTTTTGCAGAAGAGGTATTTATGATTCCCTTTTTTCCTTATCATGACTGGTTGCATGTTCTATGATATGAAATCAATAAGATAATAGCAAACATACCTCCCAGCATAACAGTTCCCAGTACAGCAGCTCCCAGCATAACATCTCCCAGCACAACAGCTCCCAACATAACAGCTCCCAGCAAAACAGTTCCAATCATAATAGTTCAGGTCAATTCTTTGGGCAAGGCAAGCAATCCTAGACTTCACTCAGAAGCATTTTATCCAATTAGACCTTAGCATCTTTCCTATAAATATAAAAAAATATAAAAATAGGCACATAACCCCTTTCCTCTTTCTGCTTTTCTCTGTTATACCAGAAGGGAGCAATAAAGAGCAACAGAGCATTCTAACAGAATGGGTAATGGTTGTAACTGAACTTGTCTTCCCTTAAACTTTAATCTTTATTCAATCAGGAATCAGCAACTACAGGATTCTTGTTAGTTGCCTTTTCTATTTTTTCAATCTTTCTATTTCTCTACCATTACATCTTTTTTTTTTAAGTTTGAACCCCTAAAATCTATACCCTCAATGATTTAAATTAAAACCTTGTGGGAGTCATTCACTCATCTTTCACTTGTGAATGGAAGGACTTAGAAAGATGGCTTTCTCAGGAATCTATAGAAAAGAAATATTAGATGATAGTCAGCAGGAATTACAGGACCAAGTGAGGGACATTTTTTAGGGATGAGGCAGACACAATCCTGTTCATAATCTGAATAAAAGAGGAGCTAGCACATAGGGAAATTTTGAAAATGTGTGTATGTTTGTGTGTGTGTGTGTGTGTGTGTGTGAGAGAGAGAGAGAGAGAGAGAGAGAGAGAGAGAGAGAGAGAGAAAGGGTCCCAGTGTGGAATGACAATAGTCACTTCTTATGTCCTCTGCCTGAGGTGTTCCATTTAGGCTGACATGTTCTAGGATTA
This sequence comes from Macrotis lagotis, assembly GCF_037893015.1. NCBI lineage: Eukaryota > Metazoa > Chordata > Mammalia > Peramelemorphia > Peramelidae > Macrotis > Macrotis lagotis. Next base: position 35,092,285 of record NC_133660.1, read on the forward strand.
GCATCATTCAATAATCTCCACCACCACAGATACCTACTGTGCTAGTGATAAATTTTCAATGCATGTACGTAACATATTCTTCCCAGCTAATAAAAATGAGCTAATCCACCAACCAAAACCACTAATTGTGCATAACCATTCTGAAAACACAGACCTGTCCCACCCAGTCAGGTGAGAATCAGCAGATTTTAAGAAACTGGGACAAAAGAAAAATAATGCCAAATAGCTTATAGTGCTGTCCTTAAGAAATGTGAATTATAGAAATTGGGGGTGGGAATGTGGCACCATGGAGAAAGACAAGGATTCTCTTCTCTCACTTAGTGTTCTTATCAGCTCCCAGGCATCTCCATGCAGCTCTGCTCTATCTTCTGAGCCCCAATCCTGTATCACCAACTGTCATTAGGACATTTTGATTAGGATGCACCATAGATATTTCAAACTCAGTGTGTCCCAAACTGAAGGCATTATCTTTTCCCCTAACCCCTTCCCTTTTCTCAACTTTCCTATTACTATCAAGGGAACCATCACCCCCTTAGTCAACCAAGTTTACAACATAGGTATTCCCTTTAATTCCTCATTCTCATTCTCATCCAATCTGTTATCATATTTTCATTCTGACAACATCTTATTAAACATCCCTTTCTATTTTCCAGCACTGTCACCACTCTAGTTCACACCTAGATTATTTCAATAGTTTTCTGGTGGTTCTGCCTGGTCTAGTCCCTCCCCATTTCATTTCAGCTTCCACTAAGCTCCCCATGTGATTTTCTAAAATCACAGGACTAACCATGTTGCTCCTTGCTCCCTAACTCAATAACCTACAGAGGTTTTCGCCTTTCAGAACCTTCTCACCTTTTAAATTGTCTTCTGTTCTACTCCCCTCCATGCCCTCCACCTACTCTGATCTCCTGGAACTGTTATTTTATAAACCACAATCCATCTCTTGATTTCGTATCTTTACATGTTTTCAATAGCTGAGAATCAAGACCCTCTTGCCTTTACTTCCTGGCTTCCTATAGTCTCAGCTTTAATTTAATTTTCATCAGGAAGACTTTTCTGGTTTTCCCTAACTTCTAGTCCTTACCCTTTTGATTACTGTATCTTGTAGCTACATATTTATTTATATGTTATCTCCCTGTTTCAAATGTAAACTCCTTGAGGGTAGAGACCTTTTTGATTTTTTGGCCTTTCTTAGAATCCTCAGCCGTTAACATAGGTCAGATATACCAAGTGTTCTTTGAGTTATTACATAAAATAAGGAACCATATCTTCTAAAGCCTTTACAGTTTGATTTAAACTTATATATTTATACCCCAGTTCATTTTTTTATTCCAAACTGCCAAATCTCAGCTGAAAAGTGATTTTTATAAATTTTTTTTTAAAAAACCCAAAGTTTTTTTCCTACTCTTTTAAAACATCCATTGTCCTCTATGAGAGAGAGTTGACATCCTTTAGCCATTGTTTTTAACATGTTTCTTTATACACTAGTACTTTTGAAGTTTTTTTTTTCACCAAAACCTTTTCTTTTTGAAAAGGCAGCACCTGAAAGATGTACCATAAAAACTTTGTTTCACCAGGAGGCTTTTCCTGGTTTTCCTCAGTTTCTGGTCCCTTCCCTTTTGATTATTGTATCTTATACCTACATAACTATTTATATGTTATTTCCCTACTTCAAATCAAATTTGAATTTTGAATATTCAAATAATTCTAATATTTTAATTCAAATTGACCTTTGAAAGACTTTGTAGAAGGATTTGCTTAACAAATGAATACTGTAAACAGGATTATTATGGAGAAGGACATGATAGATGTTTATCTTGCTGTAGGCAACAAAGGTTTTCTAATTTTTCTGGAGAATACTTTCCTATGCAAAAAAATTCTAATTACCAATGACCACAGGCTGTTAAAATTTGAAATGGCCAGTCTGGAGTCAGACATCTTGGGTTTGAATCTCCATATGTGATCTTAAGTAAATCACTTTCCCTAAATTTCCTCATCTGTAAAATAAAGGAACAGATCATTCAATCAGTCTCTAAGACTCCAGATTTTTCAACTTTGATGATTCTATAAAGATATTCAAAATAATAATAGCACATTAATAATAATAATAATAAAGCACATTTCTTAAAATAGCCTATAATTAAATTTTTTTAACCAATCAGATCTTAATGGGTGAAACTTAGAGGCTTTATGAAATATAAATCACAGCTTTAGTGTTGAAAGAAAGCCTAGCACTGTGTAGTCTAACAAACTCTCTCATTTTATAGATGAGGAAAGAGTCCCAAAGGGATTATATGAGATGTCAGAGGTTAGACAGGAATTAAGGGTCAATAGTAACCTAGGTCTTTTGATTCTCTAAATTTTGCATCAATCAATTAACAAACATTTATTAAACGTGATTGGCCTTGGAATACAAATATAAACAAAGTAAAATAATCCTTGCCCTCATCACATTGTATATATGAACTAAAAATATGCACAACCCTGTGTAGTTCAAAGAGAACACTTCTCAGTCTTACATTATTGGCAAAATCTCTTGTTCCTTTATATGACTCCTTTTCACATATATTCTATCCTTTTTTTTTTTCAGGGTCCAAAACTGATTGCAAAAACCCAAGAGGCTTTGAGAGCTTAAGCTATTTCAGGTAATTTCAACTTTGGTAGAACATAGAAATCCAAGTCATTGCTTGGTTGCTAAATGTAATTAATTAAATTAAAATCTTATGTCTTTGAGGATGTGGTAGAGCCATTGAATCTCATTATTTTTTTTTAATCTATCAGAGTCTCTCAGAACGTATTCTTTGAGAATCTCTGATGTTCTTGGTGTTTTGATTTTTAAAAAAATCTATTGAGTTTTTCTTTATAGTTCAGAGAAAATTATAAATCTCCTCAATATAACTTAGAGAGAAAATAATAAGTCTCTACTGTTGTTTATCATTTTGGTGTTTATTATGTTGCTAACTTTGTTCCTTTGTTGCAGGGTGAAGAGAAGAAGATAAAATGAAATCACTATGTTGTGCTCTCTCTATATCTTTTATAGGCATGATTCTTTTAGTGATACTTCCATATTGTCAGTTATAGAAACAGCTGATATTTTTCTGTGAAATTTCTGTTTGAAAATAAAGCATTTCCCAGATTCTTGCTTCTCCTGGCCTTCTATACTTTATTTAAAAAAACCCAAAAGAAAAACTGAAAATCCAACATCCACCACCTACATTGGCCTAGAGGCAGTTTCCTACCCTTATGTTAACAGGTTCTCTTAGAATAAAATTGTCAGGAAGGTACAGGACCATTCATCAGGATGTTATTAGAGTTCAAGAATGATTAACCACTGAGATAGGAGATTAGAGAAGTTGTGGTTTCTTTATTATAGGAACCTCCTGGATGAGAAAACTCTTTCCCAACCATGTTGGCACTTTGTAATTTATAATCTTGAAGAGTTATGAAGGACACTGAAAAGTTAAGGGACTTGCTTCTGGGGAACAGGGAGGTAACTTATAGTTAATTCAGGACTAATTTATCAGCATTGTAGAAATTTCAGTGGTTCTCATAGTTGTAGCAGCACAGTCAAAAATAACAGCGAGATGCCCGCTCATAGGACCCAGAAACACTGCTCATCAGGATGATGAAGTTTGTAAAGGAACACTGATAAAATTACCCAGAGGCTCCCCTAGATGTGGAACTGACCTAATAGCATCAATATAAAGAGGCAGCATGTTGTAGTAATGAATAGAGTGTGGGGGTCAGAAAGACTCCGGTTTAATTCTTTTTTCTGCTATTTACTAACTATATGACCTTGGACAAGTCACATCACCTCTTTCAGCTTCAATTTCTCCATCTGTTAAATGCTAGGATCCTATGTCTAATGAGGTCAATGACAAGAGGAGGCAGGTCTCCTGACACTATTGCCTCCTCAGCTGCCATTTGGGCAGCTATCAAAAGGAGTGCTAATCCCACTATATTTATTTAAATGGGCCACCAGTCCCCCTACATTTGTGCTACCACTTTGAATAGGCTTCTCTCAGTGACAGATATTCCCCGAATCCTTGTTCTGGTGCCATATGATTGTTTCAAGTTGCCTCAGAGACAAACCTTAAGGACACAGTTAAACCAAATTGAATTTCCTTTTCAATTCCACTGTACGGTATTTCCCATTTGTCCTCTTATTCCATAACTATCTCAAACAATTGATTATTCCCAGTACATTGGATATAATAATAGAGGGCAATAAAATTCACATGAATTTCAGTTCGTAGTTTGGGGAAATTATTGTTCTTGTTGCTATTGTTGTTGTTGTTATTATTATTATTATAGCACAAATTTAGTTACATCACCAAAAATCAACATTTAAATCAGTGTAGACTTTTTTTAAAAAGCCAGAAATTCCAAACTTCAATTTATTTTTAAAAATGAATATATAGTTAGGAACTTTCTATGGCATATGTTTGAATAGGAATAGACTTACACACCGGCCTTCTGATAAAAGATATAGGAGACCTTAGTACCTTATGATAGAAAGGATGGATGGATGTGTGTGGATAAACTCCTTTGATGGATCCCTGTGTTAAAGATGGTTGGAGAATGACTCAGGAAGAGTCACTGACTCAGTAATCATTAAAAAATAGAGGACAAAGTCTCTACATATCTCTATTTTCTTTTTTTATGCTCATTAGGTAAAACTCTAGTCATGAATTCTACCCAAATTTTATTGGAGGGGTTTCCCCTGAAATTCCATGGTGGGGACATGGTGAGTTAGAGAATGTGAGAAAAAGTTCAAATTACTTGTAGGAGAAATTAGCTTTCTCTAAAACTAAACTCAGAGAAAACCTTTTTGAAAAAGGGTCCCCCTGGACTTCCAGTGTCATCTTGGAGGAGAGGGTGACATTTAGGAGCTTGGCTCTTGAATTCCTGTAGTAACATCATAAGAATAATAAGAAGTGGGAGTGGGGAAGGTTACTACATATTCCCCTGGAGTGGAAAAATGAGCAGTCCTATTCTTTGTAAAATCAGCCAATGTATGCTTGAAATGTACAAATACAGACCACAATTATCCAAAGAATCATTAGTATTTAGAAGGGAAGGAGTGATTCTTCCAACAAAACAGATAATCATCAAAAGCTACTTTTCATAGTAAATACACACTAATAATATATGTATCAGGTATAGCAAAATATAGAGCACCTCCTAACATGGTACTTTAATGATTAAATGTCTAAATTAAATGTAAATCTTAATGGTACAGGAATATCAATAGAAGCAGCAGTAGTAGCAGCAGTAGCAGTAGTAGCAGTTAGAGTAGTGGTAGTAGTGGTATTGGTGGTGATGGGAGTGGTACTAGTAGAGTAGTGGTGGTAGTAGTAGTAGCAGTAGTAGTAGTAGAGTAGTAGTAGTGGTGGTGGTGGCAGCAGTAGTAGTAGTGTTGGTGGTGATGGTAGTGGTAGTAGTAGTAGTAGCAGCAGTAGCAGTAGTGGCAGTGGTAGTAGTAGTAGTATTAGTAGTAGTAGTAGTAGTAGTAGTAATGTGAATATCAATTGTATCATGCCCATGAAGTGCTTGGCATTGTGCTAAACACTTTACAAATGTTTGATTTGACCCTCACAACAACCCAGGTGGTAGTTGCCATTATTACTCCCATTTCACAGATGAAGAAAAGGAGATAAACTAGAGATTAAATGACTTAAATCACACAGTTCATAAGTATATATGACAAGATTTGGATTCAGGTCTTCCTGTCTCCTGGTCTGCTGCTCTGTCCACTGTACCCTTAGTAGCCTTTGGTAGTGGCAGGAGCAGCACCAATAATAACAGTTACCATTTATTTTGTGTTTTACCAATATTTGTTTTTACCTTCAAAACAACCTTGGTAGGGGTGGCTAGGTGTCATAGTGGATAAAGCACTGGCCCTGGAGTCAGGAGTACCTGGGCTCAAATCCCATCTCAGACACTTAATAATGACCTAGCCGTGTGGCCTTGGGCATTTGCCTTGCCAAAAAAAACAACAAAAAAACCCCCCCAACCCTGGTGGATAAATGATTATTATTTCTAATTTGCAAGTGAAGAAGCTGAGACACAGCTAAGTAACTTGCTCTTGGGATAACAACTAGTAAGAATTTGAGGCAGAATTTGACTCAGGTCTTCCTGACTTCAAACTGCCTAGAAGCTACATAAGAAAATAACTATGATCAGAAAAAAAAGCAAAGCTAGCAGTAATATCCTCAGATAGTTGATGATTCTGCAAAAACATTAGTGTATATGTATTTAACATTTGGATCCATTACTAGGTCTGGGGATTATGTCTCTGTCTCTATTTCCACTAAGGGTCCTCAATACTTGAGTCATGCCTAATGAGTCTGGGTCCGGTCCTGACTACCCAAAAGAAGGGTCAAACTTTTATCTCTCAAACACTGCTTCTTCACATTGTCGTACTGAAAATCTAGGGGAAACAGATTACAGTATTAGCTTTCACTCATATTCGGTCAATCCAAAATAGTATTTGGGGGAAAATACTCCAAATAGAATGTGAATAAGGTATAGGATAACTATTTACTTTCGCTAAACAAAAACTCATGGATTGTGAATTTATAAAATACTAAAAGCAGGAAAAACCACTGTCAACTCTCCCAGAAAACTGAGTCAGATCTCAAAGGATTAAACAGTTTGTGGAGCTGTACAAATAATTTCTTTTAATACCTCTTTGGTAAGCCAAGCCAGAAGGGGTTCTCCTCAACCTGCCAGTGATCTTCCTCCCTGAAGCAGAATCTTTCCTAACGTTTCTAGTCCTCTCTGCCCAAAGCACCCAGGATCTCTAGATGTTTTAAACTCATGGGATGGCCTCCAAACTTGGGCAGGTTCATCTTAGGATCATCACACTTAGGAAACAAATGAAACCCACAATGCTGTCAGGGGATGCAGGTCATCATTTCTTCCAGGGAGTGAATAAAGGCACCACCCCTTCTCCATACTCTGATAAGAAATCTATTAAGGGATAGATAACTACCATATTGGAGAATTGAAGGAAGAGAGAAAAATTGGGAGTGGGGTTATCAGTTTGATTAGGAAAAAAATGGATCTTAGAAAATAACACTTCCAGGAAAATGGGGGAGGAGTAAGGAACAAGCATTTGTTCAGTGCCTAAGTCAGGCTAAGTGCTTTATGAATATTATCTCATTTGATCCTCACAGAAATCCCAGGAGACAGGTGTTATTATTATCAATAATTTATAGTTGTGGAAACTGAGGTAAACAGAGGGATATTGTAGCCAGGAAGTATTTGAGGCCAGATTTGAGTTTAGGTCTTCTGGCTACCTGGCCAAGAAGTAGCTTCTGGATCAGTGAATAGAGAACTGACCTAGAGTCAGGAAGACCTGAGTTTAAATCCAGTACTAAACACTACCTAACTGTGTGACCCTGGACAAGTCACTTAATCTCTAATTGACTCTCAAAATGGATCCTAGAGTAGGAAATGGCAAACCACTGCAGTATTCTTGCCAAGAAAATCCCAAATCTTGTCAGGAAGGCTCAGATATGAGCAATTTGACTGGATTGCAGAAAGCAGGAAGGGGAGTAATATTTAATGAACCCATAAAAACAGATTAGGTCCAAGCTATGTGGGATTTTTAAATGATAAACAAAGGATTTGATTTTAACTCAGGAAGATGAGTTTTCCTGACTCCAGTCCTAGCTTTTTATCTACCCAATCACCTTTTAAAAGCATACTAATTCATTTATAGGGATCAGAGAAGTCCTGGAGTGGGATGGTATCACATCTACCATTGATCTGGACCCTTATTTCCTTCTAAGTGTCCCTTTGACACCTCAATTCAATTTATTCAAAAGTGAATTCATCACCTTTCTCCCCAAATCTGTTTCTCTTCTCACATCTCCATTGGTTGATTAAAACTAGTCAGACTAGAAGCCTCAGAAGTAGCTTTATCTTTTCCCCTTTTCTTCCTCAACTCCCTCAAGCACCAAATCAATTTCCAACTCTCTGATTCGACCACTACAACAACTCTCCTGCTTGTCCACGTTTCTCCACTCATATAACTGCCACCTTAGTTCACATCTCTTTCCCTGAGGCTATTTCAGGGGCTTCCTAATTGGTTCTCCTTCTTTCAGAATCTCCTCTTTTCAATCTATTTTTCTTAAGGTTGTAAAATTACTCTTTCCAAAATCACTTTGAGTTGGAAGCCATCTAAGAAATCATCTGGTTCAATCCAGGCCTATATAAAAGTCTAATTATTTGTGACTCTCTATTGAAGGGTCATCTGCAGCCTCCCAAGGCAATTCATTCTACTTTTGTCCAGTTCCTTAAAAACAATTCAAATCTTTTTTCACATGCCTCTGTGAAACTTCTATTCATTGTTCTTCTTTCTTCCCTGAAGTAAGAAGTTGGATAAACCTAAGCTTTCACATGGCAGTCCTTCAAATATTTACAAAATGCTGAGGAAATAAAGGGAAAGATAAAAGATAAAGGGAAAGACATACCCAACTGGATGTAGAATTCAGAGAATAAAAGGAGTTATAAGAAGGTTTTCTTAAATGGGCAGCACAAAGAATTGGAAGAAAATAATAGAATGGGAAAGACAAAAGATATCTTCAAGATAATTATATATATTGGGGCAGCTAGGTGGTGCAGTGGATAGAGCACCGGCCCTGGAGTCAGGAGTACCTGGGTTCAAATCTGGTCTCAGATACTTAATGATAATTACCTAGCTGTATGGCCTTGGGCAAGCCACTTAACCCCATTGCCTTGCAAAAAAACTAAATAATAATAATAATTATAGCTATCAAGAGAATTTTTCAGTCCAAAATGAACACAATAAAAGACAAAAAATGGTAGTGATTTAACACAAGTAGAAGATATCAAGAAGACATGCCAAGAATACTCAGAAGAACTATACAAGAAAGGTCATAACCATGATAGTGTGGCTTCTGATCTAGAGCAAAAAAGTTCTAGAGAATGAAATAAAATAGGTCTTAGAAAGAGGAGATGATGAAATTCTAGTTGAACTAATTAAAACCCGTAAAGATGAAGCTGTCAATATGTCAGCAAATTTGGAAAACCCAACAGTGGCCACTAGATTGGAAAGAAACAATTTACATTCTAATCCCATAGAAGGTTTGGAACATACCAAGGAATGTTCAAATTATAGAATAGTTGTTCTTATTTCACATGTCAGCAAGATTAAACTTAAGATTTTGCAAGCTAGTTTCTAGCGATATGTGAACTTAGATTGCCAGTAGGTTGGTTTTGGAGCCATAGAAGAACCTGAGACTAAATTGCCAACATTTATTAGATAATGGAGAAAGTAAGGAAGTTCCTGGGGGAAAACCTTCTGTTTCTGCTTCATTGACTACACTATGTGAATCACAACAGAAGGTGGCAAGTCCTCAAAGAGATAGGAGTACCAGATCATTTTACTTGTCTCCTAAGGAACCTGTAAACAAGCCAAGAAGCAAAAGCCAGAACTGAACATGGAACAACTGATGGTTTAAGGAAAAGGGGTACAACAAGACTCTGTATTGTCACTTTATTTATTTAGCTTATATGCAGTATAACTAACCTGTCTCTTAATGTTCTGATTGTCAGTAAGTTGATCAAATCATTCCACTTAACTGTACAACCATACTCTCCCTAGATCCCAAAGACTTTGGTTTCCAGGAAGTCTCCCAGTGGGTCATGAGAATAAGCTGCAGGATCTCTAGTCATCATTATTTATGGTTGGAACATGATGCTATATGATCATCTTCAAGTCTCTGAATTTCATTCTTGATTATTGAAAACATTCTTGGTAAATGCTTTCACCTTTGTCCATGTTGTACTGGCCCCAAAATTTCATCTCTAGTGGTTATATATAAATGCCCCCCAAATATCCCTCTTTATCATAGCCCCAGTTCCAAAAACTAACAAAATAGAACAGGATTCTTTTTCTATTATTCCTAGGTGTGGTATCCAGGTGATTTGGACCTGCTTTGAATAGTGTTCTTTCAAATCAAATGCTTTGGGCCCTGATGCTAACAATGAGGGGTGCCAAGAGACAGGTTAGATGTTGTTGTAAAGTTGTCATCAAAGTTGTCACCAGAGATGCTGAAATGCCATGTCTTGATGATATCGGAGGGACCCATACCTAAAACCAGATATTTCTACAGCATCCAGGCCATCACCAGAAGTCCTGTTTCCTACTTGATCAGGTCATGGGGTGGTGATGATTCCGGAAAGGCAGTGAGAAGAATGTCTTTGCACAATTATCCCTTCACTCTAATCAACATAATGCGCAAGTCAATGCTGTCATTCATTTGATGTCTTGATCTTCTTTGATTATGAAGGATAGCAACAAAAACAACTTATATAAAAAGGACATCATACAAATACCAGTCTGTATGAATTATAAACTGGAATTAAGGTTGCCAGAAGAAATAGCAACAAGCTTAGATATGCAGATGATTCTACTGTGATGGCAGAAATTCAAGAATTAAGAAGCTTCTTGATGGGAATGAAAGAAGAGAGTACAAAGGATGATTTGAAGTTTAACATAAAAAAGCCAAGAACACTGAGATTGTGGCAATTGATCCTATCATTTCCTGGTAAATAGAAGAAGAAATGGAAGTTGTGTCAGATTTTATATTCTTAGACTCAAAGATCACTGCAAATTGTAGCCATGAAATTAAAAGATACTTGCTTCTTGGAAGGAAAGCTATGGAAAATCTAGGCAGCATATAAGAAGAGACATCACCTGACAAAGGTCCATATAAGTCAAAGTTATGGTTTTTCTAACGGTAATGTTTGGCTGTGAGAGAGTCAATGGTTTCAAATTGTGGTGCTGGAGAAGACCTTTGAGAGTCCCTTGGTTAGCAATCAGTCAATAACTAAAAAACTTAATTCAGGCTATTCTTTGCAAAGTCAAATACTGAAGGTAAAGCTTAAATATGTTGGCTACATAAAGAGAAGACAAGACTCATTAGAAAAGACCCTGATGTTGGGAAAGATTGAAGGCAAAAGGAAAAAGGAATTGAGGAGGATAAGATGGATGTATAGTGTCATGGAAGCAATGAACAAGAACTTAGATAGATTTTGTGAACCTGGTGTGCTAGGGGTCCATGGGTGATGAAGAGTTGGACATGACTGAGTGATTGAACAAAAACAATTCTTCTATACTGTCAAGATATTTTTTTTTGGAGGCAATCAAGATTAAGTAAACCTGGTCACACAACTGGTGCCTGAGGTCAGATATGAATTAGGTCTTCCTGACTCCAAGGCTGGTGCTCTATTATTTTAGGCCACTTAACTGCCCTCTCAAGATCATTTTGAATCCTAACTCTTTCATCCTGTGTGTCAGTCATCCCTCTATTCTTGGCACCATCTATAAATTTGGCAAGCATTTTCCTAATGCAAAGTCCTCACCATGCTATATCCCTGGGGGAAAAAAATAATAAACAAATAAAAACCAACTATCAGTGTTTTCTTATTGCCCCTAAATGAAACCATAGAATATATATTATTTAGCATGGTATTTGAGATTTTTCATACTTTGATTCCAAGCTATCTTTTCCGGTTTATGTAGTGAGAATGCTTTGGCTTCACTTACTCATCATTATACTCACTTCACATTATTTCCTTCTTGCACATTCTAATAAAACCAAACTATTAGATGTGTCCATTATCATCCTACAATTTCCTACATTTTCAGGCCAATAATGTAATAACTTTTCTTGAATTATGTCTATATTTTGTTCCATCCCTTCTTCCTTCCATGAGAGTAGGTCACAGATTAACCCAAATTAACCCAGATTAAATTGGATGAGTCATGTATCTTTTACATGATTGGAATACACTTTCAGTACATTGCTTGGATCTTAAACTAATGAGACTGAATGGTAGAAGTACAAAGATTTTTTTTAACTTGTGTTTTCAATGTTTTTTTTTAAAACAAAGTCTATTTGATTTGAACATTGTATGACATTAACCTCTGAGATTTTGCAGAAATCAATGTTGATTTCTTCCACAGAATTTAGAGATAATTTTCAACTAGTTAATAATTGGCAAAGTGATTTTCTAGTTCTTTTATTTTTATTGGTGGGCCAGATGGAAATAATATAATATACCTGGAACCAGTTATTTTTTAACAGGCACTATTAGAGAAAGGTATAAAAGTTTCCTTCTTCCTTACTATATTTCTTCCACTCATAAAAATCAAAGCTGGAACCATGATCTCAATAAGGTCCATTAGTCTGGTCATCTTTTTCTTCTCATTGGCTGAAACCCTAACACTGCCAAAAGCACCTCAGCAGGAAGGTAAGGCCCACTCTTTCACATGAGCTATGGAATAAATGTATAATTAACATGGCAGACAGATGTACTAATGTGACCTTAGGTAACAGTCAGAGTTACATAGTGTCCAGGTCATTGCCTACCCTTTGGCAAATGACAGTCATTGTGTGGAAATGGATTTGAAAGAACACTCATAAACTGGAGAGAATTCAAAGGAAGGTAAACAGAATGGTGAAGGGACTTGAGAGCATGTCAAATAAAGATTGTTATGGGATTGGTTAGTCTGAGAGAAGACAAGCTTTACAATAGAGTGGGGAAGGGTGGTCATATGGAAGATGGACATATTTCTGTTCCTTGACTCCAGAGGTGAGACTCAGGACCAATGGATGGAAGTTTCAGAATAATCAGAATTCGGTTTGATACAAGGAAAAAGAATACATTAAACCAAAACTTCTTTACAATTAGAACCACTCCTAAAATAGAACGGACTCTCTTGGGATGAAGAACTACTTCCCTTTGCTAGAAGTTTTCTAAGATGACAACTTTTGGGAACTTGTAAAATGGATTCTTTTCCAGCTATTTGATGGAGTAGATTGTCTCTGAGGTCCATTTCAGTCTTAGGTGGTGTAATTCTTCCCTTAAAATTCAAGTATGAAAATATAGTTTTCCCTTATCTTCCTACACCTTTGGCATTTCTACATTGTTTCTTCTCAGTTTGTTGCTGTTTTTGTTGTCTTACAGTCAAATCATCTTTTCCAATTCCTTATGATCCCATGGACCACAACAAACTGGGTGCTCTATTTCCCAAAGTCTGTCCAGGTTCATGCTGATTGCTTCCATGACTGTCTATCCATCTTATTCTCTGCTGTCACCTGCTCCTTTTGCCTTCAATCTTTCCCAATATCAGGGTCTTTTCCAAGAAGCCCTCTTTTCCAAGTTACTATTTAATCTTTGGGCCCCCAATAAGAACAATTATTTGCAATCATTGGCAGAGGAGGTTTTCCCAAGGGAGAGGTCACTCCCAGATGACACAAAGGGTGCTGCTACAAAGAATTTCTTCTTGTCTAAAAACAGTGATCACCGTAACTTTAGCCTTGGAACTTGATGCAGTTAGATAAGGCAGAGAATCACAGTTGACTTAGATTGCACTGTGTTAAAATTGCCACATTTCAGGACTAAGATTGCTGACCTGCAGAGTTTGGAAGGGCTAATAGTAAAATTGTTGAAAGTCATTATATTAATTTGCCTACACTGATTTACTAAGATCTGTAATGTCGGGGTATCATAACCTTTGAATGTGAGTAATATACATTCCTCTCTTTCCTGGTTCTTTGCTCAAACATTTTTAGGTCATCATAGAGTGAAGTATAAAATGGTGAAAAACCAAACCAAACCAACTAAAAACAACAACATCTCATCAAAACAGATTATAGGTGTATATATTTATATTTGTGTGAACATGATCTCTAGAGAGAGAATGGCATGGTAAGATGTGGATGGGATTTGAAATCAGAGGATTTGTATATATCTCTCAACTCAACTATCTATTATCTTTATCACCTTGAGCAGGTCAATCTGGATCTGTTTCTTTATATCCAAAGAAAATATATCTCTAAGACCCTTTCTTGTTCTTGACCTTGTGATATAGAATTAAAATGTGAGACACTGTGTACGTAAGATATATGGAAACCCAAAGCAATAATGGGTTTGGCAGATAGCTTAATTTTATTATATCTAAGACATTTAACTATAGACACAGTCCACTGATTATTGAATTCCAATGTTGCTATCATACTATTATCCTTGCCTTAAGTCAAGGCATGATACCTAGAAGTGGTTTTGGTTATTTTTTTGAGGCAATGGGGTTAAGTGAGTTGTCCAAGGTCACAGAGTAACTCTGTATTAGATCCTCCTGACTCCAGGACCAATGCTCTGCCTACTGTACCACTTAGCTGTCCCAGAGACCAGAAGTTCTGACATAGGTAGAATATCTAGAATGCTGCCTCTCATACCCTAAGATAAGGTATGTGGTATTAGCACAGTGTTCACTCAAAAACAAGCTCACAAGCCCCCACCAACGAGAGAACACAATTTCTTCAAGACAGAGGTACTTAGGGGCAGCTAGGTGGTGTAGTGGATAAAGCACCGGCCTTGGAGTCAGGAGTACCTGGGTTCAAATCTGGTCTCAGACACTTAATAATTACCTAGCCGTGTGGCCTTGGGCAAGCCACTTAACCCCATTTGCCTTGCAACCCCCCCCCCCAAAAAAGACAGAGGTATTTAACAAAACAGCACCATAAGAAAATTTGGGATAGAATACCCTCACCTTAGGGCACAATCTTCCGCAAATGTATATACAACACTGAGGGAAGTGATTAAGTGTGAGATGTATATGAGATGTGGTAAAGGTTTAACAACCAACCCTTTGTAAAAAAAATTACTTATGACAGACTTTATAAGTTTAACCTGAATTATTAATAGTTTCTCTATCATTTACTTAAATCTAGACAATTAGCAAAACAAAGAAATCATGCTTTGGTTTCTAGAGATTGTTGATTTCAAGGTTTAAATGCTCATGCTGAGAATTTTACAATTAACTCTCTTGAACTGCTATGGGGTGGTTTCAGGGGGGCCCCCATGGAAAAGAACACATGATATGTCTTTTGATGTCCATTATCTCACTATTCTCATTGGTCCTGTTCCCTATTGAATATGACATTTTAGTGGACCATGTTTTTCTGTTGGCTCCTTGAATTGACTATTGGGTGTGTAGTCTCAGGTGAGTATAAAACTCTGTTGGTGACTCTCCGAGCTGGGAATTGCTCCTACTTCTGGGTTCTCATATTCACTCAAGTCATCTCAATGCCAGTCTACTAAGTTATATTGACTGGAACCTCTCTGTGATCAGGGAAAATAGGTCTTTTGGCATAGACACTTCACCTAGCTAAGAAAAGCCAGACAGAGGACTACTGAGGTAAAATTCATTCTTTCTCTTTTTCTCCAGCTTCTATAGGGTGGAAATAAAAATCTTCTCCATTACAGAAAACTGTCTAATTTGGGGTTATCTACTCCCAATATCCTTTCTGACTCAGGGAAAGGAAAAGAAGCAGGTTTCTTGTTCTTCACTGGCCTACCCAGTACTCCTACCTATATTATCAAAATCTGTCAGCAGCAAAATTTGCTGAAAAATGCCAATTTATATTGGCCTACTATTAACTGTGAACACCTTGAGGATGTGACTGTCTTTTGCCTCTTTTTGTATCCCCAACACTTAGCACAGCACCTGGGACATGGTAGGTATTTAATCCATGTTTATTGACTGACTGATTGACTCATGAACATTGTCTTTGGCCGACACCTAACACAGTTACCAGAATTCAATAAACATGAAGTGCCTGATATACTCTACTAGATTCTGAGAATAATGAGATAAAAAATAAAGCATTCCCTTACTCAAGAATCTTAAATTAAATGGAGAAAGGGAAGAAGAACAACTAAGTATGGAAGAAATAAAAATCCATTTGATGCAAAGGAGAGAGTGTAGTCGAAACACTCAGAAAATCAAATAATTTAAATTAAAATAAAATTTGTTAAATCAAATTGAAAAATTTGAGAACTTTTAATTGGAGTTATTAGGGAAAGTTTCATGGAGAAAGTACCTGGAAGGAACAGAAGGATTTTAATAGACAAATATGAAATGGTGGGGCGGGGCATACCTAATGTAGAAGGAATGATGCAAATATTCCCTTCTAGACTAAGACTGGAGAGAGCTTAAAGATCCCTGAGTCCAAACACCTCACTTTAGAGAAGAGAAACTTTGGATCAGGGAGTAACTTGGAGGAAACATAGACTGTTTAGAGAGGATGATATGAAACAAGCCAAAGGTATATTAGAGAGATTTAAATGCCATATTACAAAGTGGATATTTTCCCCTAGAATCAATAGGGGAAACAGGCAACCCATTATGATTTAGCCAAATTATTTTGACAGTTGAATGAAGGGAAAAATGGGAGACAGGTTGAGAAAAGGGACCAGGGGCAGGAAGATGAGTTAGGAGGTTATTATAACAGTCTAGATAAGACATGTGGAGGGTCTGGGTAGGTGGGAATGGAGGTGGAAAAGAGGTGACGTAATAATCCCTTCCCCAAAATCCTATGATGCCTTTGAACCATGCATCTTGTAGACTCTTTAAAGGATTCAGGGCTAGAAAGATGTTCAGAAGCCATTTAGTCCAACATCCTCATTGTACAGATGGATTAACTATTGGGCATCACAATATACATAGTATGGAACTTGGGGGTCAGGAAGACCTCAGTTCAAATCCAGCTTCAGACATTTGCTAGCTGTTATATCCTTTGGATATGGCTTGACAAATCACTTACCTTCAGTTTGTGTCAGTTTCTTCAGTTGTAAAATGGAAATAATAATAGCACCTACCTCTCGAGGGTTGTGAAAATCAAATGAGATGAAACATGAGCTGTAACATGATTAGCACAGTGCCTGGCTCATATTAAGTGTTGTTTAAGTGATAGTTATTACCATTGTTATTGTTGTTGCTGTTATTATTATTATTATTACAGATAAGGAAAATTGAGACCTAGAAAAATGAAGTGACATGCCCATGGTTATCCAGTTAGTAATCAGTAGATCCTGAATTCAAAAAGTCAATTTTGAGGAGTTAAAATCCAGTTGCTAGGGGCGGCTAGGTGGCACAGTGGATAGAGCACCAGCCCTGGAGTCAGGAGTACTTGAGTTAAATCTGGCCTCAGACACTTAATAATTACCTAGCTGTGTGGCCTTGGGCAAGTCACTCAACCCCATTGCCTTACAAAAAAAAAAACTAAAAAAAATTCAGTTACTGATATGACTATTTTATAGAAATAATAACCATCATGTAATTTTAGCAATGGAGCAACCAAGACAAAGAAATTAAAGATCTGATTTGAGTTTGGCCTCTTTAATTCTGGTTCAGTCATGGAGGCCGAAGGTGTTATTTGGTCACAGTGAGGGGAGTAGATAAAATTTTAAAATGTGGATAGTACTTTTTCAATATGAGTCAGAGGTGACTTTCTATACTTGCTGGGGATAGATGGCTGACTGGCCTTGACCAGGAACCAGGTTTGATCTGTTGGTTTTCCTTCTATATTCTAATTTCTGAGTCTAGAGATCTTTCTTCCACCATTAATTTCCCATTATTTGTTTTGGTCACTATTATCAGATCACTTTCAATTCTTCTTTGGTAAATATTTGTTTGTTTTGGTAAATAACATATTTTATAAAAAATTAAATATTTTTTGTTTTCAGACTATTTAAATGCCACCCAGAAATTTTTGGAGAACAACATCAGAGACGTGTGAGTTGATTATTGATATTATAAGCTTGGCTAATACATCATCTTCGAATCATTCAATGCTTTCAATTAGGATTTTAGCTGGTTAGTTATTATTGCAATATTGTCTTTTGGATAATATGTCTGGCTTGTAGACAGAGAGACCAGCATTCAAATCCCTCCTCTGGCATTTACTCTGTCAACCTTGCTGTATGACCCTAACCAAATCACTTCTATTTACCTCAAATGAGGTCATGAAGAGTTAGGCAGGATTGAATAACAAAAAGTTTTAGTCTGCATTGTATCTATAGGATTTTAATGCATTTCTTGTATGAAGAAAATTATTGAATTTATATTTATAATACATGCCTCCATTCTCTTTCTTTTTATTGAGGGATTTAGACCATTCATATTTATGGTTATAATTGCTAAGTTTCTATTTTATTTCCCAAACTATATACTACATATAAATATGTGTGTATGTGCACATGGGTGTGCATATGTGTGTACTTGTATCTATATGTTTTGTTTTAAATAGAAATATTTTCAAGTTTACATTAAATTTCTGTAACTTTTTCTTACACAATTCAGATTCTGGTTTCTTCACTCTATTCTCTACTCCTTATTTGATTTTTTTGAGTTTAGTTTATTGTTATTCTTTCTTTCTTGTTCTACTCTTTCCTTTCACAGTATAGATGTGGTTCCTAAACCCTCCTGCCTGCTTTGCCCCCAACTGATTTCTTCTTCTGTCTCAGTGACATTAGTTTATAATATTTCCTTCCAAGAAAATTTCAACTTCTTTCTTACTCATTTCCCTTCCTTAGATACACTAGAACCTAGTTCCAAGACTATTAAATTGTCAGTGGAAACCATGGAAACTGCTCTACAACCTCTGTTAAAGTCAAGAGAGCCCAATGCTCTTCTTTGACTTTTCCTTCTTTTTCCTTCTTTCCTTTCCTGATTTTTCTTTTTGAATTCATGACTTTGAACACATGATCCAAATTCTAATTTTCCTTTCTTCCTTCCTCCCTCCCTATCTTCTTCCCTCCTTTCCTCCCTCCCTCTTTTCCTCCCTCTCTCCCACCCTCCCTTCCTCCCTCCCTCTCTCCCTCCCTCCCTCCCTCCCTCCCTTCCTTCCTTCCTTCCTTCCTTCCTTCCTTCCTTCCTTCCTTCCTTCCTTCCTTCCTTCCTTCCTCCCTCCCTCCCTCCCTCCCTCCCTCCCTTCCTTCCTTCTTTCCTTATTTCCTTCTTCCTTTCTTCCTCCTTCTTTCCTGATGAGGACACTGTCTCTACCAATGGAAGTTGGCACCTTTTTACAACAAGTCTATGAGAGGTATTGTATGGATGTGATCCTAGAAACTAAGATCTATCTGGCAAAATGATTAGCTATCTGTCTGCAGTTTACGTCTTGCTTATAATAGGTGGCTAATAAATGCATCTGCCTTTTACCCAGAGATTCTCCTTCATTTATACTGTACATGCCTAGCTTATTTACATATCTTCTATATTGGAACATGAGCTCCTTGAGGATAGGAACTGTTTTGATCTTTTTTTCTGAGTATCCCTAGTACTTACCACTGTGTTGTTGAATATCTGAATTGAATTGAACTAAATCTTACACGTGAAAAAACTTAGTAAGTTATGTCACTTCATTCATTCAGCATTTAGGCACTTACTATAGTAGGTATTAAAATAATAAAGTCCTAGGTGTAGGCTTAGGAAAAGGCCAAATCCCTTTTCAAAAATTTGTGTGACCCTGGGCAAGTCACTTAATCTTCACTTGCCTTAGTTTCCTCAGCTGGGGAATAGGGATAAAAATAACACCTACCTCCCAAGATTGTTATAAACTAAAAGATAATATCTTCACAGCTTTTAGCATTGTACCTGGTTTCCAGTGGACACTATATAAATGCTAGCTATTATGAATATTATTATTGACCAAGAGCCTATTCTGTGTCAGGGGCTAAATTAGGAGCTAGGGATACAAAGTCAAAAATGAATTAGACCCTTCCCTTAAGGAGCTTATGTTCTATTTTGCTTACAACTGGAGCTAGAATTCATAGCCTTTCCATTTCAAATCATATTAAATAATCAGTATTTTGAGATTTGCCTGAGCCTAGCAATAGAGATGATGCTAGTAATTGGTCTGAAGAAAAATGTTTGAGATCAAAAACGTTAAAAGCTTTTCTTGATGTGACTTTTGTTCCAGGACCACTGTTGCCTTTTCTCAGTTCATTCAAGAAGCCACATATGAAGAAATCTCTGGATTGGTTGAACAGATGATCCACTATAAAGACAAATGCATGGCCAACATGCAGCTCCCTGAGTGTTCACAGATAGCAGTAAGTGAATGAAGGATTTCTTCTGATTGCCTATTTTTCACCTGAAGAAAGAGGTCACAAGAGTAAATACTTTGTAGGATGTCTCTGTCTTGCTGTTTTATAAACATTACTTCTATATTTATCAATGCACCTTCCCTGGAAAAGATCAGGTCCATTTAAGGATGCCCCAGGAATAACCCTTTCCTATGACTCTGAAGCTTGAAAACCCCCATGGATGTGAAACAGAATCTGCCTACACCATTGGGAAACAGTCTCTCTTCCACTGACTTATCAATATGTCTCTGCCTACCATCTTTATAAAAATAACTTATTTTGAAAAGAACTTTCATTATTTTGTTGCTGTGGTTCAATCATTTCAGCAATCTATGACTCTTTGTGAACCCTTGTGCGGTTTTTGGCAAAGATACTGGAGTGATTTGTTTTTTTCCTTCTCCAACTCATTTTAGAGAAGAGGAAACTGAGGCAAAGGATTAAGTGACTTGCCCAAAGTCATATAGTCAGTGACTATCTGAGGCTAGATAGGAATTCAGAAAGGTAAGTCTTCCTGCCTTCAGGTCCAGCACTGTCAATAGTGCCACCTAGCTGTCATTTTATTGTTAGCAAAATATAACTATAAATTATTATTTATAATAGTATCTTATTACTCCCAACAAACCTGCATGGTAGGCAGAATCAAAGGCTCATAGCTTGAGAGGTTAGGGTTTAACTAGTTCAATTCTCTCATTTTATAGATAAGGAAACTGAAGCAAAAATATATCAATGTTGTGTCTTTTTTTTTTTTTGGCAAGGCAATTGGGTCAAGTGACTTGTCCGGGGTCATACAGCTAAGTAAGTATTAAGTGTCTGAGGTCAAATTTGAACTCAGGTCCTCCTAACTTGAGAGTTGGTGTTCTATCCACTGTGCCATTTAGCTGTCCCTTAATGCTGTAGCTTGCTTACAGATAAGGGAACAAGGTCAAGAGTCTAATCTATTTTGTCTGCTTTAAATTCCAGTACTCTTTCTCCTCCACTATATTATGCCTCCAGATGGTTCATATTAAAATGTTTCCCGGAAGGGACTGGATGACACCATTAGCTCATACCTCTCCCTCACTAAAAATATCACCTTGTAAAGTAGGCATAGCATTGATGCACTGAAATAAAAGATAAGGACAGAGGAGAAAAGAAAGGCCTCTGAAATCATGTCATCACAGTGAGAGCCCCTGGCAGTAGTGAAGAGGCAGCTTGAGACTTCTGGAGATAGAAGTTCTTAAAGGGAGGAAATCAGTGTCTCACACTGGTGAAGGTAGAAAAAACAATTGTGCTTAGGCCCAACTTGAGCAAAGGACTATTTGCTGGCAGAGTAGAACGATGGTGAGTTGGTGACACTATGGATAGAGCTCAGGAAGAACTGAGCTCAAATTCAGTCTGAAATACTTAATAGTTGTGTGACCCAGGATAAATCACTTAACCTCTGTTTGCCTCAATTTCCTAATCTGTAAAATGGGGATAATGAAAGTATTTACCTCTCAGAGTTGTTGTGAGGATCAATTGAGATGATAATTGTAAAGTACTTAGCACAGGGTCTGTCACATAGTAAGTGTTATAGAAATATCTACTATGATGATGATTATGGTGGTGATGGTGGTGGTGATGATGAAGATGATGATCATGTGGTGGTGGTGCTACTGCTGCTGCTGCTGCTGATAGTGGTGATGGTAGTGGTGATTGGGATGATTATGATGGTGGTGGTGGTGGTGAAAGGGTGATGATGGAACAATCTTTCTTTCTTTCTTTCTTTCTTTCTTTCTTTCTTTCTTTCTTTCTTTCTTTCTTTCTTTCTTTCTTTCTTTCTTTCTTTCTTTCTTTCTTTCCTTTTCTTTCTTTTTTTCCCCCAAGGTAATGGGCTAAGTGACTCGCCCAAAGTCACACAGCTGGGTAGAGATTTGAACTCAGATCCTCTTGACTCCAGGGCCAGTGCTCCATCCACTGTGCCACCTAGCTGTTCCTTTATTTCTTTTTTTATCTGGTGGTCATGCTGCTGCTGCTGCTGCTGCTGGAGGTGGTGGTGGTAATGGTGATAATGATGATGATGATGGTGATGATGATGATGGTGATGATGGTGGTAGTGATTTACTACAATAATGAACTGCTATTCATTAAATTGATTCCTTATCATCCAGGTGAAAGAACAAAAAATTGGGCCATATAATTAACATGTTTTTTTCTCTTGTCTAGATCCATGTAATGCAAGATAAAATATGTGGGGTAAAAGAATTGTCTGACAAGTACAGACTTTCAGAATGTTGCACAGAAGATACTTCCAAGAGACGAAAGTGTTTCTTTCAACGTAAAAGAACTGATGTCAGTTTTTTGACTCCTTTCCAAATCCCAGATCCAGAGAAGGGGTGCCAGGAGTATAAAGAAGATCCCGATGCTTTTCTAAATCAGTAAGGACCACCA
Organism: Macrotis lagotis; assembly: GCF_037893015.1. NCBI lineage: Eukaryota > Metazoa > Chordata > Mammalia > Peramelemorphia > Peramelidae > Macrotis > Macrotis lagotis. Next base: position 35,114,665 of record NC_133660.1, read on the forward strand.
TCCCTAAAAAACTTCCCAGGAGAGCCTGCCTTAGTCCTTCTCTGATATTCAAGGCTTTGGTACCATAGGTTTTGAAATGGAAAAGGTTGTGTTACCAGGTTTGGAAGACATGATTTGTTTCTCAGTAACAAGTCAATGATAATAAGATTTGCCCTTGTTTGGGAGTAAAGACAGGTCATTTAATTCCAAGTCACTTCTTTTTGTTTTTGTAATTGATATTTTATTTTTCTAGTTAAATTTTATGAGTTTATCAATATTCATCTATATGAGTATGCATATTTTTAAGTTGCATAGTTTCCTTCCACCCTCCCTTCCATCTTCCTCCCCTCTCAGCAACAAACAATCAGGTGAAAATTGCATATACATATTTTTGTTCGACCCATGTACAGATGAGTTATTTTCCTCATGGGGAATTAGGATTAAGTGAAAAGAAAGTAAACCATGAGATAGAAAAGAAATATATAAGAAAAATTCTTAAAAAGTGAATATAGTAATTCATTTAGATTCTGAAGGGTTTTTGTTTGTTTTTTGCTTGTTTTTCTTTTCTTCCTCTGGATGGGGATGGCATTGTCCATAGTCAATCTCCTAGGGTTATCCTAGCTCTCTGAACTGCTGAGAGGAGCAGCAGCCATCAAGGTTGAGCAAGATCAACTCACAATGTTGTTGTGAATGCTCTTTGTCCTGCTCCCTTTGCTCAGCATCAGATCCTGTAATTCATTCCATGCTTCTCTAGAGTCTGACCACTCTTGGTTTCTTATAGAGCAATAGTATTCCATAACATTCATATACCATAACTTGTTCAACCATTCCCCAATTGATAAGTATCACCTCAATTTCCAATTCTTTGCCACTACAAAAAAGAACTGCTATGAATATTTTGTAACATGTGGGTCTTCTCTCATTTTTCATGATTTCTTCTGGATATAGGCCTAGTATTGGTATGGTTTGATCACAGGGTATGTTCAGTTTTATTGCTCTTTGGTCATAGTTCCATGTTGCTCTCCAGAATGGTCGGATCATTTCACAACTCCACCAACAAATCATTAATGTCTAAATCTTCCCACAACCTCTCCAATATTGATCATTTCCCTTTTTGGTCATCCTAGCCCAATCTGATAGGTATGAGGTGGAATCTCATGGTTGTTTTAATTTGCATTTCTCTAATCAGTAATGATTGGAGCATTTTTTTCATATGATTATATAGAGCTTTCATTTCTTTATTTGAAAACTGTCTGTTAATATCCTTTGATCATTTATCAATTGGGGAATGACTCCAAATCATTTCTAATCTAATGAAGGCTCATCTTTAGATGCCTGAGCTTTATCATCTACATCTGCTTAAGAAGTTGGTAGCATCAGCTTTGTGTTGGTTGAATAAATAAGATGAAATGCCTAGGATAATATATGTCATTTGGAAGAATGGTGAAGGAAAGGGAACCTCTGTCCTAGATCTAAAAAGTAAAATTTTTACCAAAAGCATTGAATTGTGGATTAAAAAAATACAATAGAATGCATAAGGAAAAGAATATCATCCAGTTCCAGTATTTACTAAAACTGGAAAGTGTTTTTTCCTTTCTTCTTCCCTCCCTTTCTTCCTTTCTCCCTTCCTTCCTTCCCTACCTCCTTCCTTCTCTTATTTATTTCTTTCCTTCCTCTCTTTTTCTCTCATTTCCTTCCATTCTTAATCCATCTTCCTCTTTTCCCCCTTCACTTCCTTCTTTCTTTAATTTTCTTTTTTTCTTCTTTCCTTCCTTTCTTCCTGTTTCTGTTTCTCTTGTTTACTTCTTTCCTTCTTTCCCTCCAGCTATATTTATGAAATAGCCAGACGGAATCCATTTGTTTTTGCCCCTACACTTCTGTCTATGGCTGCTGACTACAAAGAAGTCAGTACTAGCTGTTGCCAAGAAGAAAAAAAACTTGAATGCTTCCACACAAAGGTATGGTATTTTTTTCTTGTTAAAATTAATAGCCTCCCAGTTCTTCAGTTTAAAATGATAACTACTAAATTACTTTGCATTTATGATATTACTTTTCTTGCAAATGCATCATGAGCCAATGTTAAGACAACTGGATTCAAAGTCAGTCCTATTTACTGCTTACTTCACTTTGATCAAGTCATCTTTCCTCTTGGAGTTGAATTTTCCTGGGTAGAAAATGTGGGCATTAGCAACATTGACTGCCAAATTTTACATTTTTTACTCTATGATTCCAATGTCTTGTTTTATCAGTTGATAAATCTGTTGACTGTCAGATGCTGGTCATATCTTCTCATGACCTTAAATGAAGCTCTGTGTACTACAAATACCCATTTCCATTGACATTATTTGACTTCCATGTCCCTCTTAACTTGAATCAAATTCCAAGAAGTGAATAATTGAGAGGAAAGGTACATATTTTATCTCCAGTCTTCAACTACTCTTCCTGTATGATTAAGATAAATGACCAAGCTTCTCAGAAGAGTTGGTAGCATATGACTTATGTGCCACTTTTCTTTCTTTTTCTTTTTTAAAATAAATTCATTGATTTATTTTTTCAATTTCATGCAAAGATAACTCTTAACATTTATTGTTTGGTAAGATTTTGGCTTCCACATTTTTCTCCCTCCTTCCTCCCTTTGACAGCAAGTAATCTGATATTAGGTTACACATGTATAACTATGTTAAACATATTTCCCTATTAGTTATGCTATGAACAAAGAATCAGAACAAAAGGGAAAAAACCCATTAGAGAGGGAAAAAGCATTGTATTTTCCAACCCAAGCACTTTAGAATTGTCTTTGACTATTGTTTTACTGATAAGAGCTAAGACTATCATAGTTGATTATCACACAATTTTGCTGATAATGGTACAGTGTTTTTCTGGTTCTACTTACTTCACTCATGTCATTCCATGTAAGTCTTTCCAGGCTTTTCTGAAGTCCATTCATGATTTCTTACAGAACAATAGTTCTGTAACATTCATATACAAGAATTTGTTAAGTCATTTCCCAGTTGAGGGGCATCCCCTCAATTTCCAATTCTTTGTCCCTACATAAAGAGCTGCTATAAATATTTGTGTACATGTGGATCTTTTCCCTTTTTTAAAAAATAATCTCTTGGGGATAAAGATCTAGTTGTGGAATTGTTGTATCAAAGGGTTTGTATGCACATTTTTATTGTCCTTTGAGCATAATTCCAATTTGCTCTCCAGAATGGTTGAATCAGTCCCAAATTTCACTTTTCTAAGGTTAAATTATAAACGTTTTCTGTGATTCTACTCATAATTAGCATACTGTTATATCTTTTTTTTTATGTAGAGACTTTGTAGAGAAATCTTACTTTGCATAAGAAGTAATAGATAGGGGAAGCTAGGTGGTGCAGTGGATAGAGCACCACCCTAAAGTCAGGAGTACCTGAGTTCAAATCCAGCCTCAGACACTTAATAATTACCTAGTTGTGTGGCCTTGGGCAAGCCACTTAACCCCAACTGCCTTGCAAAAACCTTAAAAAAAAGAAGTAATAGGTCACAATTTCAAGTATGGACTATTCTTTGGACTTCTCTTTATTCTGCCATATTTTCATCTTCCTCCTTCAGGCAACACCCATCGCAAATGATTTAAAAGAAATCTCTGCTAAACAGCAATACACCTGTAGGGTACTGATGAAATTTGGAGCCAAAGGCGTGAAACTTCAGTGAGGTTTTTGTTTGTTTGTTTGTTTATGTGTAGTAGCAAAGAATATGAAACAAAATTCTTTTGATGTTTACTGTTTGAATAAAAGTAAACTATATTGTGGTATACAAATGTAATTGGGTCTTACAGCACTATATCTATAATGTGGCCCACAAATATAATGGGATGTTATTGTACTGTAAGATGCTATGAATAAGAATCATAGCAGAAAACTGTTATCCATAATGACTTATTTAGCTGTTTTCCAGTTGTGTCTGACTCTGTGATCTCCATTGGAATTTTCTTGGCAAAGATACTGGAGTGGTTTGCTATTTCCTTCTCCAACTCATTTTATAAATGAGGAGATTGAGGCCATCTGTTAAGTAACTTGCCCAGGATCACGCATTTAGTAAGTGTTGGAGGTTGGATTTGAACTCAGGAAGACTCATCTTGCTGATTCCAGGCCCAATGTTCTATCTACTGTGCCTACATAAATGAAAAGGAAAAAAAAAGTAAAATGAATGCCAGGTAATTTTAGTGATTGAGTCTGGTCCCAGAAAGAGATGAGAAAATGAAACTCCTTCCTTTCTTTGCAGAGTAAGGGACTATGGTTCCATGAAACAATCAATATCCCCATAGTCTTGATTAGGCAAAACTCTTGCTTGCTGGCTATCCAGGCATAAGGACCAGTGGGCCTGAAGTCTGACCCAGGCATAACTTCCTGGCTCTCACTCTCTACTCTAGGGATTGGCCAAGAAACAAAGATGAACTCACAATATTTACCTCTTTGGGTTATTGTGATCCTTAAAGGGTTATCTAAAAATGACTTGGCAGCTAGGTGGTACAGTAGGCAGATGCTCTGCCTGGAGTCTGGAAGACTCCTCTTTTTGAGTTCAAATCTGATCTCAGACACTTACTAGTTATGTGACCCTGGAAAAGTCACTTAACTCTGCATGCCAGCATCAGTCCAATGGAATAAATGAAAATTGCTGTCCCTATGAGATGATGGATGCAGAGGGCAATGCTTTCTCAAATTGCACTTTCTCTCACCTGGAGTGTATTTGCTTAATCCGAAGCTTATTTCTCTCCTTTAAAGTTTATGTTTCTCTTTAATTAGCCCTGACTGCCGTTTTGTGAACAATCCTAACAGTTTTTGATGGCTATGTTTTCATTCTTGGGAATGAAAAGCTACAGAAAGGGGAGAGGATATGTGCAGATCAGAAACAGAGAGGAGACAGAAATTTTGATCTCTTTATCCAGATTCCCTTTTTAAAAAAATGATTATTTCATTTTTCCCAATTACCTGTAAAGACAATTTTTAACATTTATTAAAAAATATTTTTGAGCTCCAAATTTTCACCTTCTCTCCTACCCATCCCCCCTGCCTCCCCAAGAAGATAAGGATTTGATATAGGTTATGTCTTAGTTAGATTTCTAGTTTTTGAAACCTTCTTGTCCAATGTAGCTTTAAGATTATATGCATTAGATATGATGACATCTATTAAAATATGATTATTATTCTAAATAAATGTACCCATGTTATGCCCAGTCAATTACAGGTTACAGTTCAGCCTATATTTATGATTTTTCAGTACAATTTATTGGCAGAGTTCAGTTGGAAATGTTGTGACCCCTCATTTTGAGATGAGGGGTTGTCATCTGTCTGCACATGAGATTGTAAGATTAATTCTAGTCTCTGAGTTAGCAAACTGGTCCAGATAACAAATAGGTCTTGTTAAGTATTTGCTAAGTGCAAATGTTATTGTTGGCAGTGGATTTTGCAATAAAGAAAGACCTTCCCTTCCCTGTGATTGTGGTCTTCAGTTTTTGACTTCATATTTTAGTACAGTCTTGATTCTCTTTTATTTATTAAAATCTAGGTTAAGGGAGGAAGGGTTTTTTTTTTTTAATGTTTGCCCTGCATTGGTCAGCAATATGATGTTGTATGACTTGAACCTGACATTAGCATTAGCAAAAAAGTAAATTGCCTATAATTGTAAGATTGGAGTATAAACAAGGTATTTATGTCTACAGCCCATTTCACAAACACCCATGGTTGACCTGTTTTTACTGCCAACTACATTGAAGCATTTCCCGCAAAGCCAGAGAGATATTGTCCACTCTGTTTGATACTGGTGCATCCTGCCTTCTTGTGATATCAGCAGACTGCTTTGTCAAACAGATCATCACAATTGTTTGGAACAGAGCCAACTTGAAGCCCTGCTCCATCCCCTTTCTTTCTTAGATTCCCAGAAGCAGTTGCATCACACAGGGACTACTAATCTAATCAGTGGTATGGACTAGGACCACTTGGTCAGCATTTCAGGATTACTGCCAGGCCTCCACAGTGACTTTAGTGATCTCAGAGCACAAAGTTCCTGCTATATAGCATTCTTGGCTTTTGTGCCTTCCCATAATAGAGATGATGGATTGGACTTTTAGTGTTTTATTTAATTATTCAACCAACCAACCAACCAATATTTATTGATCTCTTCACAGGAAAGTGGTGGAAATCAGCCAAAAATTTCCCAAGATTGACTTTAAAGAACTGGACATTCTCCTGAAAGATTTTCCCATTATGTTAGATGGGTGTTGTGAAGGAGATGTAGTACACTGTTTCCGTAATCAGGTAGTCACTAACAACTCTGCATTTTGGAGGGCAATGTTCTGAGTTTGAGGAAGCCATTTTTTGCCACTTTAGGGAAATCTTAGTGGTCTCCTGGGGATGAGGGCAACCATGGGGTGCTTATTGCTGTGTAGATTTGTGATTCTTCTTCATGTCTTTCAATACTATGCAAATAGTTTGTATTTTTGAGCAGCCTATGGACCTCTTTGTGGGAAGGCTTTTCATCAAGGAAGTGGTTTCACCATGGCAATTCCCCATGACTTAGTAAATAAATCCTTAGGAGTTGCCTGAAACTCAGAAAAGTTAAGTGATTTATTCGGGATTATATAGAGTTAGTAAAAGGTAGAGATAAGATTCAAATCCTGGTCTCCACCACTGCATGTCCAAACACTATCCACCATTCTCTGCTGCCTCTACAGGTTAGATTTTATATATAGGTAAACCTCATTAAATCAGTCTCTACTAATTTGGTATTTGGGCAAATTACAAAAGGCTAGATCAAAAGTTTCCCTTTGGTAATTCTCCTAAAAGTCCTAGAAATGAAAAAATAAAAGATTAAATTTGCAGTTTTTAATTAATAATTAGCATTTATATTATGAAAATATTGCTCTTCAGTTTTTAAGCTTTTCCATTGAAATACTGCTCATTAGAAATCATTCTTTTCTATTCATGAAAGAAAAATTTTAGGTAATATTTTATTAGTCTGATTGGAGTTGCTGTCTTTAGTTGATTGTCAAAAAGCTACATTTGTTCTAAAATTTTTCTATAATTTGTACTTTTCAAATCATTTAAACAGACCTTTCCCCTTAAACTAGACAATGCATTCAAGAAGAATGTTTATTGAAAAGTTTGAATTCCAGAAAGTTGAAATATATTTTAAAATGTCATACATAGAACTGTGATGTAAGCCTCTTTCTCTGGAGCCATGTCATTGGGTAGCTATATTGAAGTGCCTTAGTCTCAAGGAGATAGCATTGTATAATGGAAAGTTCACTGGTCTGGAGAGAAGGAAGACCTGACTTCAAATCTCAGTTCTGCCCCCCCTTGTTAGCCATATGACTTTGTTGCTTCATTTCTCTGTAGCTCAGTTTCCTCAGCAAGAACTTATAGTAATAAAGATCTTTGTAAGCATGAAACAACTATATTGTATTAATCCAAGCTCACATAGAGTTGGTTCATATGAAAGAAAGCCCTGGGAGCCCTAGATAATGAAATAACCTGTTGACTAAGGGCAAAGCTAGTTGTATCTCAAATGAATTAGTGTGAGAATTGCTGTTATTGTTCGTACTTCATTTTCCAAGAGGACCAATGATATCATGGGGGTGATGTCTTGATTCACCCATGAGTTGTGTGAGATACTTTGCAAATGATAGAAACTTTTAGATCAATACATTGTTCTTGTCTGTTGTGGAAAAGGAATTCCATCAAGGTCACAAGACTGCAGTATCTCTGAGGTTTAGGAGGGCAATACTGAATGAAATAATAAGTTAGTTTTCACAAATGAACAAATAAGAAAAAATAACTTCTGTTTGACCTTGTATAGGCCAAGATGATAAACTATATCTGTTCAAAACCAGACTCCATCTCCAGCAAAATTAGAAACTGTTGTCAACTCACAATACCCCAGAGGGGCGAATGCATCATAGGTTACTCGGAAAATGACGATAAACCAGAGGATTTATCTCCAAGAGCAGAAAGATTTACAGAAGGGGATGATGTTTGCCAACATCTGCATGAAGACAAAGAAAACTTTCTGACTGAGTAATGTAACTTTACTAACCCTTATAATGGACATAGAAAGCAACACAAGAAAATCTTACCAGCTTGGATTAAATTGGATGCGAATTGGGTGGGGTGGGAAACCAGTAGAGAGTAGGACAAATTTTTTGAAGAAATCAAGTCTCATTGGGATGGACAACAGCATAGAATAGAAAAAAATCATTAATTCAGGAATTAGATGATTTGAATACAAGTCCTACTTCTGCTATCTGTGTGACCTTGGGTAGGTCACTTGACTGCCTCTGCAAAAGAGACTATTGGACTAGATGATATCTAAGATTGTCTGCTAGAACTTTTATTCTTTATTGATCTCAGGCACACAAAACAGTTGCAAAGAAATAACTCCCTCCCCCAAATGAGCAAAATGATGCTTTTTTGTATTGTTTTAATAACCAGAAAAGCTTCTTGGTAGTAATAATTACTAACATTAAGTAGCATTGTGGGGTTGGTTTGCTAAGCTCTTTACAAATATTCTTTCATTTGAACTTTATAACAATGATGTGAAGTAGGTTCTATTATTTTGCAAAGGAGGATACTGAGACAAAGGTTAAATGACTTGCTCATGGTCACAGAGTCAGCAAATACCTTAGATCAAATCTGAACTCAGATTTCTTGCCTCCAGGTCTAAAACTTTGTTCACTGTATCACTTGACAGACTTATGAACTCTAATTAGTGATGCTAATAAAAGTGAAATGGAATTTCTCTTAAATAGGTTAAATGTCCCTTTTACAATCTTGTTTATACTGTTGACTTTCCTAAGAAATCCTCCTTCCTCTCCCCCCCCCCCCCCGCCAATAATGCTTGAATTCATTGCATCATCTCCTGCTCAGTACAGGTAAAATAACATCAAACTCCAAATTAATGAACAGGGAACCAACAATTTTGATTGGTGGTGATGGTGAGCTATAGGAGATATGGTAAAAGGTGATCATATCATCTTAGAGTTTAATATAACCAAAGAAAGAATGCTGAGCATAGTTGGTCTTATACCTATGGTGTAAGGAAAATTGATTTCTACTTTGAATCTGCTGCTCTGCTTAGTTTCAACTCCACAACCTCCCTTCCCCCACCATGCCTTGCAAACATCTTGGAGGCAGGGACTATATTTCTTTTTATTAGCTGTAACCCCAGTGTTTAGTATAGTCCCTGGAACACAGTAGGTGCTTTATATATGTTTATTGGATTGTATTTCAAAATTGTTGAAAGAAATACTCCCACACTCTTTCTTGTCTCCCTATTGAATAATCTCCCCTTGCCTATCCAATCATTTGCCAATATTCATCAATCATTCTTTCCCTTTTCTCCAGTCAGCCACCTTCCCTGATGTCCTTATATGGACCATATTTCCTCACACATGAATGGAACTTTAGGATCTTGAAAGCTTTGCCTGGAGAGTACATGAACTGGTCCATCTCACCAGGCTAGAAAGACTTTAAGTGTGGAAAACTTCAACCAATTATAGCCTATCTTCTGATGAACAGTGTGGACGAGTCTGTAGAGTTTGTAGGTCTGATTTTGGATAGTAAATGTCTTACCATAGTGTCTCACAAAGGCAAGAGACTAAGGTGGGATTGGTATTGATGGAAGAGGCATGCTGTTGAAAATGTGGATTCTTGAATTGTTATGGTGTGGTTACCTTGCATCCATCTTCTTTAGTAGCTACATCAGAGGAATCAAGCTATTAGAATCACAATTACCAATACAGATCTTGCTACCTTTTCTGCCACTTTTCATCTTAGATTTGCAAGATTGCCCCAAAGGTTAAGCGATTTGGCCAGTGTTCCACAAAAATTACTAATGGGCTTACATTCATTTTATTTTTTTATTATTAGTTAAATATAGAAATTGACATACTTTCCCTGTTCAATTCATATAGCTTAATGTTAAAAAAATATCTCACAGGTTTCTGTATGAATATTCAAGACGACATCAAGAATTGCCTCATTCAGTTCTTTTGAGAATAAGTGTGACATATGAAAAACTACTGGAAAGATGCTGCAAAACAGAAAATCCCAAAGAATGTTATCGCCATGGGGTAGGTACCACAGAATTATCCACAAATTCTATGAAAATGATGGCTGCACCAAATTTTATACTACAATCTTCCTTGGCCTTATTGGTTTTCATCCAGTCTCCTCACTGGTGGAGAGAATGATGGCCCATGAGCTTGAGAGAGGAGAGAACTTCCTTCTTCATGCTTTAAGAGAGGAAACATGTGTTTCTCGATTGTCTTAAGAGAAAAACCCATGGAGAAAGAACAGATTTTGGAAATCAGTGTTTTGCCTTTCAAAGCCTGATCTCTCTTCATGAGTCTCTTCCTTAAGAGAGAAAGGAAGGGCAAAGAAGTGGTATCCTGAATAGAACTGGCCCTGGAGTTAGGAGGACCTAAGTTCAAATCTGGCCTCAGACACTTAATAGCTATGTAACACTGGGTAAGTCAATTAACTCTCATTGCCTCAAAAGAGAAGAGAGATTGTGAAATCATGTATATTCTCTCTAAAAACAGGAAAGATGCTGTCTCTCCCCTCCCACACTTACTTGGTAACCCAGCCCCTCAGGGAGGCATGAGGTTTTGAGTCACCCCTCTCCACTAACTCAAAGAGGAGAATCTCATGCAAATACTTCAGGCTTGAAGCCAGGAATACTCGTTTTGACTGTTTTCCAGTGGGGGATAATTTGAATAATAATAAAATCCTCTAGGATTTTTTTCTCTAGTAAAGCTTATGTTCCTATTTTTCTAGCGTATTATACAGCCAAAATTAAATGTCCTTAAAAATAACTTTGCTTATTTTCAGGAAGAAGAATTTCTAAATATAACAGAGAAAACCCAAGCCATTTCAAAACTGGAATGTGGCTATTCCAAGAATCTAGGTGAAGAAGGCTTCCTTAATCAGTAGGTGTCTTTGATTTATTCAGATTAATACCTGATCAAGTAATCTGATGAACTCTAGAAGGGACACCAAAAAATTGAATTTAGAGCTAAAAAGTTTAGGATTATGGGATCACAGATTTAGAGATGGACAGAGTTTTAAGTGGTGGATAATCTCATTGGGTAGTCTAATTTAACCCATTCACTTTACAGGTGAGGAAAATGAGATTCAGAAAAGTGAAGGGCTTTGGTCAAGGTCAAAGACAGGATTTGAACTTCAATCCTAACTCCAAATCCAGCACTCTTTTCACTGCACCATTGGGTTCCTCTTCTCCCCTGACCAGGACCTTAACCCCTTATGGCTGTATTGTTGTAGGTGCCTTCTGGTTGGTCTCTCTGCCATAAGTCTCTTCCCACCTACAATCCACTGTCAGTTCAGCTGTCACAATGATCTTCCTGAAGTACAGAAGTGACTATGTCATCCTCCTATTCAATAAATTCCAGTGGCACCCTCCACTCCAGGGATATTTGAGGAAGACATCTGATTCTATCAGATCAAATACATAAGCCCATTTAGCTTTCCAAATCCTTCATAAGCCATAACCTTCCTACCTTTCTAGTCTTGTTACATTTCACTCTTCTTCATGTATTTTGCAATTCAGTCACACTATGGACATTGTTCTTGGGAAATGATGCTTCATCTCCAAACTTGGGACATTTTCTCTGGCTCATTACTTGCCTGAAATTCTCTATCTCCTCATCTTTGCCTCCTGGCTTCCCTCATTTTTCTTCACATCTCAGATAAAATTCCACTTTTCTTAAGAAGACTTTCCCGGTCCTCCTTTATCTCAGCTTTCTCACTGACATAGCTCTCCTCTGCACAGAGTTGTTTGCATATGTCTCTCCCTTTAGACTGTGGATTCCTTAAGCACAGAGACTCATTTTTGTCTTTCTTTGGACCCTGAATGGTTAGTGCCAAACTGTTAGTGCCAAATGTGCCAAGCACATAGGAGACCCTTAAAAATGCGTGCTGACTTGATGCCTCTTGTTTTTCTGCTTTCCTTCAGTTCTCAGTCAAAATCTCAACTCCTGCAAGAAGTACACCTCCTCCTCCCTTAATGCCAGTGCCTTCTCTCTTAGATTATCCCCAATTTATCCTGAAGATAGATTGTGTGTAGGTAGTTGTTTGCATGCTGTCTCCAAAATTAGACTGTGAGCTTCTTGAGGGCAGGGCCCATGCTTTTGTTTTTGTTTTTGTTTTTTGGCCTTTTTTGTATCTCTAGCATCTAGCAGTATCTGACATAGTGGATATTTAATAAATGTTATTTGACTAACTTAAAAAAAACCCCACACATTATATGAAATGATTATGTCCATTGCATAGTATTATTTTTCAACCACAGAATAGGCTCAACAGACTCTTTGCACATTATACTTTTTTTGAACTTCTATTCTATTTTGCATTATAATTCTAAGCTTTTTACCCCTTTACAAAATCAGGGATTTTAAATCTTTTTTGTGTCATGACCCCTTTTGGAGGGAGGTCTTCTGGTAGTAGTAATAGTTGTCCTTTGGTAGTGAAGAAGACCATGATATAAGGAAAGTGATGTTACTATTTGCACATAAGATCATGAAGTCTGTGGTCCCCTTCTTAGATGAACGCCTCTAAATGCGTAGAATAAAATATCTAGGATTACAAAAACAACCAAAAATGTGAAATTAAAATATTATGTGTGAATATACATACATATATAAACAATGTATACATACATGCACATATGCATATATGTTTGTATATATATATATGTATATATATATATATATATATATACATATATATATATATATACACATATGTATATGCCTATAGAGAAAGCTGTCCAAAAACTAAATATTGCTTTAGAGATTAAGAGTTCTCCCATCTCTGGAATTTTCTTTCTCTTTTTTTAGGGTTTTTTTTTGCAAGGCAATGGGGTTAAGTGGCTTGCCCAAGGCCACACAGCTAGGTAATTATTAAGTGTCTGAAGCCAGATTTGAACTCAGGTCAGCCTGACTCCAGGGTCGGTGCTCTATCCACTACACCACCTTGGAATTTTCCAAGAAAGAAACTGAGTGACTATGTGCCAGAGATATTTTAGAGAATGACAAAAAGGAAATCCAAATTTCATTGAATCAAGATAAGCTGTCACTTATTCTTTACCATAATATTCTTTTTTAAAAGTCAAAAGTCTTATATATAATATATGTATATATTTGTCATATAGATGTTCTGTTCCCCTCTCCCTTCCCTTTCCTTTCCAAAATTATACATAAAAATTTTTAAAGTTTCATTTACTTCTATCTGCTATGCAATGATTAGAAGAACAATATTAATAAAATTTTCTTTGATCCTATTTGATAAGTTTGATCCTAGGTGATGATGTAGGCACTGAGATAAGGTTTATACATGGTCATACAAAGATAAAACCATTCCTGCCCTCAAGGAGATTCCATTCAGCTGGATGGAGAGTGGTAGGATTTAAGAATTAAACAGATGTTGGATAGACATATATATATATATATATATATATATATATATATATATATATATATGTTAATATATGTCCCTATATATTATATATTATATATATATACACACATACATACATATATTTTTCTGCTTTTAGAAGATGATTTTCTTGGTTGAATGAAAGATAGATAGAAAAAGGGAGAGCCTGGAAGGTAAGAATCCAAATGGAGTCTACTTCAACAGGCCAAATTTGGGGAAACACAAACACTTAGAGCTTGGAAAGAGGAAGCCAAACCAGAGAAAGAAATCAAAGAGAGACTGAAAAATCAAAGTGAACAATGGAAACCAAGGATGGGGAAGTATGAAGAATAAGCATGTGGGCAAGTGTTAAAGCTGTAGAAAATGAAGATGAGAATGAAGGAAAGTTCATTGGATTTAGTTAGCAAGTCACTGAAAATGGTGGCGAGGATAGATGCAATAGAAAGGCATTTATGGAAGCCAAGTAGAAAAACTGAGTGGGAAATCAAAAAAGGAGAGATAATAAATATAATATTTCTTTTGAGAAGTTTGTCATCGAGGGGTGGCTAGGTGGCAAAGTGGATAGAGCACATAGAGCACCGGCCCTGGAGTCAGGAGGACCTGAGTTCAAATGCAGCCTCAGACACTTAATAATTACCTAGCTGTGTGGCCTTGGGCAAGCCACTTTAACCCTATTTACCTTGCAAAAACCTTAAAGAGAGAGAGAGAGAGAGAGAGAGAGAGAGAGAGAGAGAGAGAGAGAGAGAGAAATTTGTCATTGAAGAGGAATAAAGAGATAAAATGAAACTTAAGCCTTTAGTAGGTTAAAAAAGAGTCCATTTAGGATGGGGCAATTAGATGGCACAATGGATAGAACTTCCTTCCTAGAGTCAGGAAGATCTGAGTTCAAATCTGCCCTCAGATACTTTCTGTGTGACTTAGCCCTCTTTGCCTTAGTTTCCTCATCTATAAAATGAGATGGAGAAGGTAATGCCAAACTCTTCTGGTATGATTGCCAAGAAAACCCCAAATGGGCCATGAAGAGTCAAATATAATTATAATGACTGAACAAAATGAATTAGGTCAGCTAGGGAGATCTGTTATTTTTGGAGTTAATGGCTCTCAGGGCACACAGAATGTTCAGAACAACTAAAAATGTTCACTATATATAGTCATATAGCCACTTGGTCTCAGGTGAGTCTGGACAAGGAATACTATAGACCTTGCATATGCCAGAGAGGAGAGAGAGAAGGGCAGAATAGTGAGAAGCAGGGGTATAAATGGGAAAAGAAGAAGGGACAGGGCAAACTCCATTCGAAATTCTTTACTTTGTAGGTGAGAGATGTCAGTTATGCCACAATCAGGTTCGGAAAACATTAAATCTATCTCGTCCAGAGACCAATAATCACTCATTCCCTTAGGTGTCTTTTTTTCCTCACCAAAAAAGCACCTCAACTATCATCTCAAGAGCTCATCTCTCACAGTCAGAAACTTGCTGCATCATTTACTAAGTGCTGTCCCATGGAGGAAATGCAACAATTTGCCTGTATTGACAATATGGTAAGCACCTCATGGTCCTGTTACCAATATTTCATTTATAAGTCAAAACTCATCTGATTTTTACCCTTGTGGCAAAGAGATTTTGCCCTTCAGATGATAGATGGAGATGTACCATTCCCAACATAGAGTGAACAGATCTTCCTGGGGATATGAGAAGTATATCAAGGAACAAAAATTTTGATATGCTCTTGGAGAAGAAAACTTAACCTCTTGATTTTATTTCTTATGTGTGTATGAATAGTAAATTCTAGAATTTATTTCTTTTCATAAATGTTTTCTGATTGACTAAGTGATGTGGTTAAAATTTACTGAAAGTCAGTGGGATATGGAAATCAAACAAGATGTAAACCCTACGACAACAAATAGATGGCTAACACAGTCATTGGCAGAAAAAATGAACTTTGTCCATTTCCAGGTGATAAATGCTATCTTTTTCCTGAACCAGACATTGTTTTCATCACAGAAAGTAGAAATATCTAGTTTTTCCATGGTCTACTCTGCCATCCTCTCTTCCTTTATATCAAAATGGGAAAATGTCTACAAAATTTTCTTGGGGATAAATTCTCTGAAGTCCTAAATTGTGATTTAAGATTGGAAAACAAAGTTACTTTAGGGTATTTTTGTTCCAATGTCCACTTCCTGTGGACTCCATGACCTCAAAGCATCATTTTCAATTCTAAATCCATTATCCTTTGAATTTGCTTCCTCCTCACCCCCCCCCCCCAATTGAGTCTTAGAGAGAGTTACTGGTTCATTATAGCTAAAATGGACCTTAAAAATAATTTAATTAACTCTTTTTTTAACAGATGATAAAACTAAGGTTCAGAAACCTCAAATAATTTGCCTAAAGTTACCTATTAGTAAATGACAGTCAGAACCTGAAACCATTTTTTTCCTTTTGGTCTTTTTCTTCTTTCACAACATGACTAATATGGACAACTATTTTACACAATTGCATACACATATAACCTATTTAAAATTCTTACCTTTTAAGTGAGGGATAGACAAGGGAGAAAATTTGAAACTCAAAATTAAAAAAAAATCTTAAAAATTATCTTTACATGTTATTGGAAAAATAAAATTCTATATTAAAAAATAAAACAACTTTAAACCAAGAATTCCATTCCAGAGGTCAGTTGTCTTTCCTTTATATCATGTTGGTCCAGGTTAGGGGCCCCAGTTGAGACCAGTTTGAAGCTGGTCTGTTTGGGACCAGAACAGAAAAAATACAGAAGAAATCATGAAGGTGGAGGTTGAGTCTGAATCACAGAATCCCAAGGGAGAGTTGTTTGTGACCCTCTTCATCTGACCCTCCAGAGCTCCCATCTTCAAGCATTCTGTGTTGATCTCACAGGTTTTACCTGTATAATAAGGTTAAAAGCTTTGTTAGGCCTATTGATCCTTTTCCTGCTTGGACTTTCTTGGCCAGAGTTATGGATCCAGACCATGAATTTTTGGTAAATGAATTTAGTCCCATGCAAATATTGTAGGTCATTGTTTTAAAAAAAATAAAACCCAGTACTTTTAAACTGAATTTGACTTCTCTTTTTATCTTCATGCAGGTTAACCTAATTCTTGGGGAGCTTTGTGGAATAAATAAGAATCGAACTATAAACCCGAGTGTGGATAATTGCTGTAAATCCTCACCTGCATTCATGTCACTGTGTTTTAATGACCTGACAGAAGATGAAACATATACTTCTCCACCATTGCTCCCTGAGTTGTTCTCCTACAGAGCAACTTTGTGTCAGGAAATGGAACTACAGAGAAAAAAACGAGAGTATGTAGCATCTTTTACATTTTTCTCCACCAGTCTTTCATATATTCTTTGTGGTGGCTCATGTCTTAGTCAAAAAAAAAAGATTAAGAAGAAAAAAAAAGTTTTCAGTGCTTCATGAAGAAATTCTATCACCCAATTCCCTTGTCTCTGTCCTTGTAATTTCAAAAGAAAACACCCAGGGTCTACCTAAAACTTTAGTTTATAAGGGTCAACTGAGTAATTTCCCTTTTCTGGGAATTAGTTTGAAAGTAGCAAGACAATGTGCTAGAAGTAAGGAATTAGGATCCCAATGGGCTAGGAATGTATTAAATTGGTCTGAGCAACTGCTGAGTTCCCATCTAGTCATCTCATTCTTTGATTGGCTCCGATATCTTTCTCCTGGAGAATGACATTGGTATATTCATTGGGAGTATGACCTAATATTTTACATTGCTCTTTTTACCTGTCCAATTCATACCTATCTTTAGGTAGAAAGTCAAACACCATCTTCTTCATGAAATCTACCTAAATCCCCAGGCCCCATCCATAGCTCTAAATCAGTAATAGGCTTCTTTCATCTCAGACATCACATAGTACTTGATTTTCTGGGATGATTATTTGTCACCTCTGATGACCTAAGAGAAGAGAATAAGATTCATGACTTTGGACAGTTCTGCCTCGCTTAAATCCAATTTACACACAAGTCAAGATATCACCTTGTGATGTCATTGGTTCTCTTTAAAAATGAAAGATGAACAACAATAACAAAAACACAGAAAAATCACTGCATAATGGAGAGGAGTGCCAGCCTCAGAATCAGAAAGATCTGTATTCAAGTCTTGTCTCTGACCTATAACAACTGTGTGACTCTGGGTGAGTCACTTAATTTCTCAGTGCTCTAGGCAACTAAGACTATATGTTTCAGAAAAGGTGCATTGGTAGATGGAATTTCTCCTTTTGAAAGTTCCATATACTAATAAAGTCATAGTATTTCAATATCAATTCCTACTATTATGTATTAAAGTTATATCCCCTACCAGTTCCATGAAGACAGAGACCATTTCTTATCTAAGTTTGATATCTTCTCCAAAACCTGACATAGATGGGAGTCCAATAAACCTTTGTTTAATTGAATGTTTTCTTGAAGAAGGGGAAAAAAAATCAATCGATGAATATTTATAAAGTGCCTATGTGCTAAATGCTGGAAGGATACAAAAAGGAGAAAAACAGTTGCTACCCTCAAGGGGTTTACAATCTAATGAGGGAATTAACATGTAGACAAATTCCTAAATTTTGTTTTCCTTTTGAGGGTATCTGATGGGACTGTTTGAATTTTAGGTTGATCGTGAACCTTGTGCAACAGAAGCCTCTTTTGGAAGTTGAACAATTGATACAGGTGCTTTTGGATTTTTCCAAAATGATAAGGTGCTGTGGAACAGAGGAGACAGATACCTGCTTCAAAGAAGAGGTACAGGATCCAGGACCCTCACTCTAGGGATTGAATGTTAGATGTAAATGCCTATACCGACATGGGAGCTCTGGACCACAGCACTGTTGGATAGACCCAGAATTCATCTGAAATGAAAGATGCCTCTTTCCTTCAAATATCCCTCCTAAGCTATTTTATATAGAATGAATGTTTTTATGCTAGAGTTAACATTTTAAAATGTGCATCGGCTCTGGAGTCAAAGAATCTGTGCTTGAATTCTGCCATTAAGGATTACTGCCTGTATATCAGTTAACCTCCCTGGTTCTCAGTTTCCTCATCTGTTAGATGAGGGCTTTGAATTAGGTGGTTTTTGGTGTTCCTTGCACATCTATGTCTTCAACTGTAATGCCTTCATCAACTGTAGCTTCTAAGTAGATAATCGGGCATTTGGGTAGCTTCTTGACTTAATTTGGGGCAAAAACTTTTCCTTTGACTTCTTAAATCCTTCTCCTTACAAGTACCTTTTGATAGACTCCCCTATCCCACCTTCCATCTATTTTTACTCATTTATTGGTGACTTATTGGGACAAATTAATGTCTCCATTTTTTAATAGAAGGCTTGGCAAATCTAAAGTGAGCTGGATTAATAGGATAATTGGGTGATACTCCTCCTCCTTCTTTCCACCTTTCTCCCTCTCCCATTTAGCAATTGTATATATTGGGAAGGGATAGCAAATAAGGTGATTTTTAAGCTCTCTTCATTATTCTGTGTGGCCAGAATCACACCAGCCTCCTGGTAGTTAGGTTTGCTATTGCAACAACATGAGATTCTATTAAGGTGTTCAATAATTAACAAAAGGAGATTTACTTAATTATCATAGGAAAAGGCTGGCTAGATAGTGAGGACATCTTGAGTTGATATGCTTAGGCAAAGTTTCCATCTTGATCCAACAACCAAGAATCTCCCCAGGCTTTACCATTGTTTTTGGCTTCATGGTACTTAGGAGATGAGAAAGTGACAATAATCTAAGATTTTATCCACCTGAGCCAACTATGTTCTTGAAGAAGGTTTTAATACCTTTTTTTTGGGGGGGGGAAGGCAATGGGGTTAAGTGACTTGCCCAAGTTCACACAGCTAGGTAATTATTAAGTGTCTGAAGTCATATTTGAACTCAGATCCTCCTGATTCCAGGGCTAGTGCTCTGTCCACCGAGGTGCCCTGGTTTTAGTACCTTTTAAGGAAAAACTATTCTAACTTGCCAGTGGAAGGAGTGTTTGAGACATTGTTTCTGCTACACTCACTAATTTTGGGACTTAATCTATTTGGCTCTCAGTCCTTATGCACTGACTCTATGATCTTTGTAACTATATAGCCACATAATTCTTTTCCAATCCTCCTTGGACCCCCCCCCCAATTAGTTGGGGGTCTATGATTCCATCTTGTTGTTCTTGGGCCAGTTAATTATTATTTTTTCATGGTTTTACTTTAAAAATTTTTAGTATTAATTTAAGAAACATATGGCAGCAATTTGTCAAAACATAGAATAAGTTAAGAAAGTGAATTTACAGGAACACAATGACAATAACAAGAAAAAAATTGGATTCGTTCCTTTATCCCCACTAAGGGAACAAAAAAGAGTGGGAGAGAGGGAGAGTAAAAGAGAGATGGGGAGACCCTAGAGAAAGTCAGAGATACAGAGAGATACACAGAGACAGACACAGAGTTTTGCACATCCAAAGGGAAAATTACCGAGAGTCAGAGATAGAGATTGGAAAGGTGGGGCGGGGGGAGTGGGAGGTGGAAAGAGGGGAAAGAGGAAGAAGAGGAAAAGAGGGAAAAGGAAGATAAACAGACAATATATGAGAATGTATTCTTTCAGAGATACCTTAATGTTAACCCAGTATTCTTGGATTTTTCTTCCTATGTTTTTCACTCCTGTCAGAATCCAAAATTATACAACACAATTGAGACTGTCTTGAGATCATAAAATACCAAAGGTAATTTTTTTATCTCTACCAAGTTTTCTAATATATTTAGAGAAAAATTGCATAGAGGTAGGTCAATGTGGCATATTTATGAATGACTGAAATTTTAGTACAGTTTTTAATTTGTATCTTGTAGATTTTTCCCATCTTTCATATCTCTATTCCTTTGAGTTCATTTATAAAGCAATTGCACAATTATATATATATATATATACATATATATATATATATATATGGGTATAGAATATCATATGTGGGAGGAGAGGCAGATTTTGGGTTGAAGTCAGGTCATCAGTCAACTTTTTCACATATAAGCTCTATAAAACAATTTTCCATCTCCCCATTCCTTAAGAAATAGCATTTTCTATTCCCTTGCTGGTTTCAAATATAATTTTATTTCCCTAGATTGCTAGAAGAAAGGAGTGAAGATTACTTATCATTGCATTTTTATGGCACACAATTTTCTGAAAAAAGACAGAAGAATTCATCTGCAACATTTACTTGGGCTGCAAGCAACAAATATAGCAAATACTGATTCACAGTAATATTTATTGCTTAATTATATGATTAAAATATGTCTATTATTGGTCTGCTCTCGTTATAATTTTTACAGGAACAACAGTGACAATAACAACAAGTTGTTTCAATTCTATGTACAATTTAACCTTGTTCCTTTCTATTCTGGGAACTTCATTGTTAGAACTGTGGTTATAGTCTTATCGGAGGATTATTATCTCTTACTACGGACACTGGGAAGAGTAAAGTTGCGAATTTGGGACTTAGCTTGTGACTCCCTGTATATTAGGAAGTTGATACTGCTGCTACTAACTGTAAATCCAAACAACTCCATTGTTGGTTGCTGTCATTGAGTCATTTCAGTCTCTTCATGACCCCATTTTGGAGTTTTTTGGGCAAAGATACTGGAGTATCATTTTATAGATGAAGAGACTGAGGCAAACGAGATTGTGACTAGGAAAGTGGTTGAGGTTGGATTTGTACTTAATGAAAATGTTCCTGACTTCAGACCCAGAGTTCTAGTCACTGTGTCCAACTAGCTACCCTTCTTTGTGGGTAAAAATAAGCATTGTACATCAATTGCATTATATATTTTTACTCTTTATCATGAAGTCTATAAGCTGCTTACACATATAGATGGCAGTAGGAGAGAGAAAAGATTTCACAGGATCCGATGGAAGAATCAGGAGCTGGGGAGTGGGCCAAGGTACAAAAATGAGGGTTGTTCCTAAAAATGCATAAACTATTTCTTTTATTTCTCAATTCTCTTTTGAGAATTGCCTCAACTGCCCGAGGTCCTAAAATTGTCTTGGAGAATAATTCTGTCCACCTTGATCCATTTGATTAGAAGACAATAAATAGACAAAATTAGAAAGTAAAAAAGTTTAATTAGCACTAAGTTTTAGGCAGTTGTTAGTTGGATAACAACCCATTAAATAAAGGGAAACACACATAAATACATGGTTTTAGAGTGACATTATAGCAGACAAAAGTATTGAGATTATCAAGTGAAGCTGCTAAGTCACCTTTCTTATTTGGGAGGTTGAATGATGGTGATGTTTGTCCTTCATTTTTATTTTTATTTTTATTTTTTACTTTGGGCTTTTGCAAGGCCATGGGGTTAAGTGACTTGTCCAAGGTCACACAGCTAGGTAATTATTAAATGTCTGAGGACTAATTTGAACTCAGGTCCTCTAGCACCAGCTGCCCCTTGTCCTTTATTCTTGAAGAAGCTCATGACTTCAGGGAGGTGCTAACATAACAAGCACATGAATTGGATTTGAGTAAAAGGAGTGTTGTGCTAAGTCATGAACCTCACTTTCCCCTCTGAAGCTATTTGGGTCCAGTGACCAGATAGGAATCAGGATGACTGGAGATAGCTTTGGATAGTTGAATAATAGGGATCAGATAGGGATAATGTTAGGGGTTAGAATTAAACTTGGGGGCCCAGGAGTTCCCAAAGTTCAGGTTTAGTCAAAAGAGAGGATTCTTTGTTGTTAATCACATCAAAATCTGTTTTGGAAGGAAATCTCTAAGATCGTGGAGGTCCCCTTCAAGATCAGATCAGTCCTGACCATGCTATTATTGCTAGCCTGAGGATTTCAAGTTATACAACCCCATTCTCTGTTTCTTTGACCTCTAAGGTTATTTTTTCTGGGGAACAGATGTTTTCCCCCAAACTCACAGCACACAAGTTAATCCATTTCCGCATTCCCCAGTGCACTTAAAATGTTTCAAAGAATCAGAATCTGAAACTTAAAGGACTTTGGACTTTTAGACTTTGAGTGGCCTTTCTGCGTTTGCAGGAGACAGAAACTAGGCTTGGCAGAGACAACGAAATGGTCATTGTGTAAAGCCAGCCTTAGTAGAAGCGTAAAGAAGCAAAATAACACTTTTGCTGATTGCATTTCAAATCAATTCAGAACAGAATCAGAAACAGAAGAAGCCAGAAGTTCTAGAGTCTTTTCTCAACCTATTCGCTTTCCACATTTTCCAAGAGGCATGAGGAAAAAGGCTTAGTTTATCGTCTATGCACTGACCCATTTTCCTGCAATCTCACAGTCCTCCATTCCTTGCCTTCAACCAAGTATTCCAGTTCCTTCCCTGGGACCCTGACTACTTGACTGATTCACATACTCTAGGCTTCCTCATTACCACTATGACACAACATGGCTATCTTTCTATCAGTTTTCTCTGCTCTACTCACTACCTCTCCTGGGTCACTTGGACATTAAAGTTCCTTCTTCCTACTTCAACCACCCCTTTCTACTTTTGGCTCTAGGGACAGAAATAATGGATATGTCCATTAATTACCTTATGACACTACTATCTCCATTAGAGAAAACAATATAATTATGCTTTGTGTCCTTAAAAATGACTCAGAAGATAATTTCAGTGAACTGTTGGTACTTGAATTTGTATAATTCTAGACCAAAACACCCCATCATTGGGTACTATGGCCCTGCATGTGGTATCTCCCCCATTACAATGTGAGTCTTTCTGAAGGCAAAAGCAGTGTTTCTTTTTATATTTATTCCCCCATTATTTAGCGATGTTAAATGCATGTAACATTTATTTATTAATTATTTTCCATCCATTTCTTCATTGCTAGGGTTCTTATTATCTGACTTTGAAGTTCAATAACCAGTCTGTTGGTTCTTTTGTTTTTTAAGCTCAATGAGGCTATCTCAATCAGGGGATAATGGGGGGGGGGTCCATCATGTCTGGGATCCTCAACCTAGTTTCTTGATCATTTCACATACAATTGACCGTGTAAAATCTTAAGCCTTTTATGAGGTGCAACTAGGGAGCAAAGTCTATCAGTTAGTATTTATAATTAAGAAGTATCTATTAATCACCTACTATGTGCCAGACACTATAGTTAAGCCTGGGGACACAAAGAAAGTCAAAAGACAGTCTCCGATTTCAAGGAGCTCACTATCTAATGAGAAAACAACATGTAAAGTATGATATACCAAAAAAAAAAAAAACCCTATGTGAGGATAAGTAGAAAAGAATTACCTAGAATTAAGAGGGTTTGAGAAAGTTTTACTTTTGAAATTGTGATTTTAGCTGGGACTTATAGGAAACAAAGAAAGCCAGGTGACCAAGATGAGGGGAGGAACATTTCAGGGGGAATATCTAGAGAATTTGAATGAGTCAGGAAATGAAGTTTTTGAGAAAAGCAAAGAGGTCAGCATCATTGGATCACAGAGTCTGTGGAAGAGAGTTTAGGTATAAGACTGGAAAGGTGGTGGAGGGATCTTTGTGTGTGTGTGTGTGTGTGTGTGTGTGTGTGTGTGTGTGTGTGAGCATGTGTGTGTATGTGTGTGCTTACATGTGCAAAGATAATGAATTCAATTTTGGACATGTCAAATTTAAGCTGTCCAAAAGACATCTGGACTGAAATGTCTAATGGGCATTAGCGATATGTACCTGAGGTTAGGATTAGATAAGAAGATCTGTAAATCATCAACATAGAGATGATAAGTGACTCCATGGGTGCTAGTGATATCACAAAGTGAAACAGTAGAGAGGGAGAAGAGAAGGTCTAGTATAGAATTCTGTAGTCACCCATCAAGACTAGTGAGTGTGACCTGGATGAGGATAAAGCAGAAGAGACTAGGTGGTACAGGTGTTTCAGTTTTCTAATCTGCAAAATGGGTATAAGAATAGCATCTACCTCACAGAATTGATATGAGGGATGAACAAGTTAACATATATAAAGTGCTTTGTAGACCTCAAAGTGTTTCATAAATGCTAGCTATTATTATTAACAATTACTAATATCACCCTCAAAAGTCTTTCTATCTCACTTTCTTTGCACACTTTTGAGTGTGTTATTGTCCTTGAAAAGTTCTTGAGACTTTAAGTGACCCATTTACATATAACCAGGGTCAAGAATTTTATATAATTATGGAAGTCCAGGTCAGAGTTCTGTAGGACAACCAGGATCAGTGAGAAGACCAGGATGAGGATCTGATAAAAGAAACTGATTATTTTCTGGTGGATTATAAATGTCTCATTTCATTCCATTTCCTCCCATTTCAGACAACCTGACAGCAGGACCCTGGGGCTGATATTTAATCTCTCTGTCCCAGGCAATAGTCCAAGACTTAGACAACAAGTTAGCAAAAAAGTGCTATCTTACATTGGTAGTTTCTTCATCTGGGAATACTCTGGTGAAAACACAGATCTAGTGTCTATGCTTATTTCTGAAGACCTAACAAGACCCAAGCTATGAAACTGGATGATACTAATGAAAACCTGCAACAAGATGACTCCAACAAAAAGGGGTGGGTTGGGGGTGGATAATCCCATAGTCTACAAGAAGCCTTCCAACTTCTCTTAGTTCAGGCGCCTTCCTTCTCTTAATTATTTCCTATGGTTTCCTCATATAGTTTGTTGATTCCCCCCATGAGATTGTAAGCTCTTTGAGGATAGAGACAGTCTTTTGCCTCTGTAGCTCTAGAACTTAACACAATGACTGGCACCCAGTAGCAACTGATTGATGCAGAGGAAAGTGGACCACCAGGTTGCCTCCTGGCTTCACGTGAACCTTCAGCTTCCTGTGAACCTTTCTCTACTAACCCTGGGTGATTGAGGAGAATGATAATAATGTTTGTCCTTCATTTTTGAAGATCATGACATCAGGGACTTGATGCCATGACAAGTAAATGAATTGGATTTGAGTGGGGGTTGCTGGGATAAGTCGCCACCCTCACTTTCTCTTCCAGAGCCATCTGGGTCCAGTGACCAGAGAAGAATCAGGACAACTGGGGATAGCCCTGGATGGGGGGCAAATGGGTTAAATGATTTGCCCAAGGTCATACAGCTAGTAAGTGTCAAGTGTCTGAGGCCAGATTTGAACTCCTGTCCTCCTGATTCCAGGGTCAGGGCTCTATCCACTGCACCACCTAACTGCACTTAAGGACAATAGGAGTAAACCTTAGGGGTTGAATTTATAATTTCTGTGTCCTAGATTTCGGTTGATCCTGATCTATCCAGTCTGATGGTCTCTACTTCCTCCTAGTTCTATTGAGATATTTCCTCAGTTTACCTTTGAAACAGCAGGGAGATATTAAATTTATGAGAATGTTCCATAATAGAAGCTGAAGAATGAGACTTTGCCCTGAGAAGTCAACAGATAAAGTGTAATATTTGAGGAAGTTATCAGCAATGCAAACATGACATTGTTGATATCTTGCTTGTTTAAAATAATGTTTTTTTTCTTTTGGAAACCTTGCGACATCTTGTGTGTCACCTTTGTGCCTTGAAGTCGTATCACTCTCCCCTCTTGTTAAATGTGGTTGACCTTAGAGATGTCCTATAGTTTTAGGGAACTGGTAGATTAAATGATTTGGCTTGGGTTATACAACCAAATGGGTGTCAGAGGCAAGGCTCAAACTCAGATCTTCCTTGCTCCAAGCCCAACTGTTGCTTAAACATAAAAAATAAATAACATTATACACATATGTATGTATGTATATTTAAATACAGATATCTATAATGCTTATAGTAAAAAATTTGGAAAAATCCTGCTTTTAAAATATTCAGAAGGAAAAATAAAACATATTCAGGATCCCAAAGCAGAGGAAAACTTAAAACTTTTTTTAAAAAAAATTGAGAAAAGAAAAGTATCCCCAGAAAGTCCTCACATTTAGCAGTTGTATGAGATAGGTAGTAGAAAGTTTCATGGGCAAAACTGGTTAATTTTTTTCCACTGGTCTCTACCCTATATTCCCAACTCCTCCTACTAATCTCAACTTGGATTAGGGTGAGGGGGTCTCATTAATTTGCCCTGGGATGGGAAAAGAGATGTAGCTACCTTCTACCTAAACTCTATTTTCCTTATTTTCAAACTGGTGGATTTAGAAAAATATATTCTTAGGTTCTTTCAGAATACAATTTTCTTCTCTGTCTTTGGGAAGCAGAAAATATGAATCAAAATAACCTTTCAGTCTAATTATGATTCCTCATATTTTCCCTTTGAAAATTTCTGGGTTTTAATCACATATCAATCTGGAGATAATAGTTGTCCCTTTTAATTATACTTAACCTTAAAGGATACATGATGGTTATCTTTTGTTCTCATAGAAGACCATGACATCAGGGAGGTGTTATCATTATAAGCACATGCATTGGATTTGAGTGAGGGGAAAGGGGGCTATGCAAAGTCTCCAGCCTCACTTTCTCCTCTAGAGCCATCTGGGACCATATAGGAATCAGGATTCTTGGAGATGGTCCTGAATGTGAGGCAATCAGGATTAAGTGATTTGTCCAAGGTCACCCAGCTAGTGTCAAGTATCTAAGGTCAGATTCAAACTTCATCCTTCTGACTCCAAGACCAGGGCTCTATCCAATGTGCAAAGTAATTAGCAAAAAAAAAAAAATCAAAAAATAAATAGGCTCTTGAAGAATAAAGAATAGGAATATCATTCAGTACTACTTTCCTGGGAGGGGAAAGGCTTGGATTTCACCAGATTTGTTCTTGTTAACAAGAACCCTAGTAAACTCTTCATTCTATAAAATCACTTCAACCTTGGAATTAACTCACTTTTCATCAGTATTGGTGGCTCCTAGGATTGGAGGGTGAAAAGTCTCTGTCTGAACCTGCATTTAAGGAAGAGGCTCATGTACTTTCATCTGCCTTTGGGTTGTATTTTTGATTTTCCTCCCATTAGATTGGCAGCATACTTAGGCATTCTGTAAATTGGGAGCAGGATTCTTCCATTCTATGTCATTAATTCCAGAAGCGTTCACCAAATCCTTCATGTGAGTTGACAGAAGATCAGAGACTGAACACCAGACCCCTATGGACCAATGCCACCATTACAAATCTTATTGGTCACAAGGGTATCCGAATCCATAAGTGGGAATATTCCTTTATCATTCTGGGAAAATAGAACTTAAAAGGATAATGCATACTCATGTTAGTACCTTCTATAGAGAAACAACAGTTTATTTTCTTTCTAGAGCGGGGGGGATTAAATCAAGGATACTTAGAAAGACAATGTGGTATAATTCAAATACTGTCCAGAGAATCAGCAAAGATTAATTAGGTCTGGCTTTGCCATTAACTTAATATGGTTCTTGACCAACATCCTTTTGAATCTCAATTTCTTTATCTGTAAGGAGTTGGACCCCATGATTTCTAACTGTAAGATTCTATAATTTTTCATTTTAATGGATTTCTCTGTGGTAATATATGTATTTAATATTTTACCGCCCTTCTCTAAGCATAGCTTGGGAGAGGAAGAGAGTTTATGTGAATTCTGAAATAATTTCTCCAGGTCTCATCCAACATCGCTGGGTATAGAATATACAAAAGTGAAGGTTGGGAGTGCAGAGAAAATTCCTTGAACTGTCTTAGGTTAAAAGATGACTAAGTTCAGGTTGATGGATTGTTTTCAGTGGTGATGACTCTTTGTGATCTCATTTAGGGTTTCCTTGGCTGAGATACTGGAATGGCTTGTCATTTCCTTGTCTAGATCATTTTATAGATAAGGAAATTGAGGCAAATAGGCTTAAGGTACTTGCCCATGGTCACACAGCTAGTAAATGTCTATTGTCAGATTTGAACTCAGGAAGATGGCTCTCTTTCTGACTCTAGGCTGGGCCCTTTTTCACTGTACAACCCTTTTTCACTGTACAACCTAACTACACTAAGGTCAGGTATATCATTCAATTAAAATTTCTCCCTACAAAGATAATAATTTCTGAATTACAAAATTTAATCGATTTTTTGCAATTTTTATACTTTTTGATTTATGTTCAGTCTTTGAAATTCTTACTCATCCTTTCTCTTGGATCCTCTTCTCTATAGGTTTTTTGAGACATTGAAATAGGTCAATTGTTTGTCATGCTTTTTCTCCCCTTTCCCTATATAATCATGAACTATTGAAAAAGCCTTAAAGTAAATATTAGGAGGCAACATTTACCAGAAGTGTTTGTTGATCAGGAGCTAAGATCACTTCCCAAGGTCTGTGTTGTGAAATGATGAAAGAGCAACTTTCCTGGCAAGGTTGTCTTGAAACATCCTATTCATTAATGAACAGGACACAGCAATATTCCTTTAGTTAGGGTTTGTTGTGAGTTTTCCTCAGATTTTCAAGTTCAGCAGGAGATGGTGAATATCAAATATACACCAGAAAAATTCAATAGTTTAGTGCAATTACTCAAAGAGAATGAAATGGCTTAGATAATTTTCTTTTCCTATCTCCCTAGATGTTTTCAAGATGCAGAGAAGAAATCTTTTCTATTTTCATCCGTATCCAGATTTGCCATGGAATGGGTAGTATTCAGCATCCAAGTGTTTAGGGAAATTATTACCTTCCTGCAGTGCTATCACTAATAAAATTGCAGTATCAGTAGCTATTAATGATCCAGAGGGCTCCCTCTTGGTAAATAAATTTATTTATTCATTCAAAGGATAAGTATGAGCATAAAATGGAGGGAAATACAGAGTTAATAATCATAACTGTGAAGGTGAATGGGACAAGTTCACCCATGAAATGATAGAGGATAGGCTAGATTAGAAACCAGAATCTAATGATATGTTATTTATCAGAAACACATTTGAAATGGGGATGTACACAGAGTTAAAATAAGGAGTTAGAGCAAGCTCTCATTCTTTAGATGAAGTAAGAAATGATTGGGTTGCTGCCTGTGTTCTTAGGACTTTACTAGATAACATAGGGGAGGCAACATGCATGTATTTGTGTTTATACATATATATATATACATATATACACACAGATTTACATAAATATAAAATACAATAGATGTATACATATATAAAATGCAATAGAGTAAGTCAGAGATGATTAAATGTGTACATGTGCCTCATTGGCCCACAATTTTAATTCTTTGGAGTTTTCCAAAGTCTGAAAAGGAAGTCAAATCGTTTAACTTATCTGGACCTTGGTTTTCTCTTCTATAAAATAAAGAGGGTGAAGTCAAGAAAAGGTCCCTTTCAGGGGCCTAGTCAATTCTGGGGTCATTGCCTGATCTATAATATTTATGAAAGAGATAGGCTGTGCTAGTGGACTGACAAGTCTGGATAAAGAGTATTCTTCATTTCCTATTTTATTGTTGTTTTTCTAGTATATTGTTAGGTCAATTTTTTAAAAAAAAGTGATTAGGAATCCTCTTTTGTAATCTATGCAATATTGCCAGAATTCAGGACTTTAAATCATGGACTACCACAACCTCCAAAGAATCAAAATCATGCCTAGTAGAAAGCAGGTGCTTACTAAGTGTCGACTGGATGATTGATTGAAAGACAGTTCTTTGCGCAGAGTAACAATTGGACATGCTTGCCTCTGTGAGGCAGGGACCTTATCTTTACTTTCTTTCTTCAAAATCCATCTCTGCTTTTTCTTTTCCTTTGGCTAATCCTAGTAAAAGCCTGCTCCAAATTCCTTATTCCAAAGCTCATTTGCTCATGCTGAGGGGCTCTCCTGGGCGCCAGCAGCAGAGATGGCCAGAGTGACCTGATCCAACTACCTTTTCTTTAGAACTCAGACACCTCACCCAAGTTTTGTTCACCCGACTCTTGTTGAGACATTTGCACCCTCCTCACTTTTTAAGGGCAAAGGTCACAACATATTGATTTTGAGTGGCACATTTTAATCCCAGCTTTACATATCCTTGGTAGAAGGATAGCAAGGGTACTGTTAACTATTATGAGGCATAAGATAGCATGTTTTCTTTATGTCTTCCCCAATGTCTAAGGTAATAAAAAGTGGAGTATTTCAAAAATTTCAGCTCTTTTTGGTGTTTTTTCTTTCTTTCTAATACTGAAAATTTTCTTATTCTTTCTTATTTTTTATTTTAAATTTACAGAATAAAATAAGCATTTCCATAACACAGTGTAATAAAAAGATGATTTCATTGAAACTGCAAATCTACTATGTAAAATTTGCTGATCCTTTTAAATATACAACAAAGTTAGCAGGCAAATTTCTTTTTTTAAAGAAATTTTAAAAGAAAAATTTGAATTTCTTTAAAATTTGGTTTTTTTTTAAAGAAAAAGGTATTTTCCTCCCTTCTTTGCAGAAGTGAAGGATTATTGCATATATTTTCAGACATGTGAAAAAACTAGAGTTTGACTCATTATCCCAGTTGGCTAAATTGTCCCTTAGGATATTAAAGGGAATACCCTGAGGGATTGAGAGTATTTCTTCTCTAATGTCATTGGTTTGAGCCCTGATCCATTGTGTTTCTTTTGCCTTAAACCACCGATGATTAGTAGTCCAGTTTCATTTTTTCACTTACCACTGATTGGCCAGAACAAAGGGACATTTCCTTTGAAGAAATACCAAGGGAAGTGCCTGGGCCACTAATAGGTTCAGTGACTTGATTAGTATCCTAAACTACATGTCAGAGATAGAATCTATATCCAGGTTTCCCTGATTCCAAAGCCAGCTTTCTGCTTACTATACTATCTGTCCCTCATGTGTAGTTTTAAAAATTGTGACCAAGAAAATTGTGTAAGAAGTTGTAGGAGTCTCTTATATATAGTTTGCTTTTATATAAACACATATACATAAGCATTTATATGTTTGTATGTAAATATATACATGTGTGTATAATGTAGTAAGACGGGAAAATTCTTTCATTTATTAAGTACTCAAAAGGTTTACAAATCCTTTTTCAACTAATCCATACAACAATCCTGGGAAGTAGATGCCATTATTATCTCCATTTTACAATTGAGGAAATTGAGTCAGATGGCAATTAAATGACTTGCCTGGGGTCACACATTTAGTAAGTGTCTGAGATTTGAACTCAGTTCATCCTGATCTCAGGTCCTGTGCTCCCTACACTGTACCACTGAGCTATTTCTAGAAAGTAATTTATTATTAGAATTCATTTGTCATTTGTTACTGTAGCCATCTTCAGTCCTCTCAGTCACATCTGGCAAAGATACTGGAGTAGTTTGCCATTTCTTCTCCTGCTTCATTTGATAGATGAGGAAACTGAGGCCAACAGGATTAGGTGATTTGTCCAGGGTCACACATCTAGTCAATGTCTGAGGCAGGATTTGAATTTAGGAAGATGAATCTTCTTGAATTAAAGTTCAGCATTGTGCCACCTACCTCTACTTGTTGTCTTATTTTTTTTGTTGTTGTTGTTGACTTGAACTGCATTGCATAAAGGGTAGCTAATTTTTACAGTTCTAGAAAAGTTGCTTGAATCAAGATTTTCTATAGATATATTCTTCCCAGTTTCTTTGGAGGAGAATGTGGTCTGGGAAATCCATTTAGGTAATTGCAATAAAGCAGTTTTTAGGTACAATCCTCATATTCTTATACCTCCTTTTGCTGTTAAGTAATACTATCTCCTGTAATTATCCACAGAAGAGTGAAGTGGACTATGATCCAATATCACACAGATTAAAATAGGATTCATATCAGAATTCAGATTCGTTCAGTTTAAATCAATTCATCAGTTCACTGTCATATTGGTGCAAAATTTTCAATAATCCTTAGAAGCTTTTTTTTGAGTATAATCTGTTATCTGGATGAATCCCTTTCTGCAAAACATGTTTAGCAAGAGAGTTGTTGACCTTTTGCAATCATAAAAGATCATAGGCAGCTGGTTGGTTCAGTGGAGAGAGTGCTGGGATACCAATCTAGCCTCAGACACTTACTAGCTGTGTGACCTTGCACAAGTCACTTAACCTTTGTTTGCCTCAGTTTCCCCAACTGCAAAATGGGATGAGGACTAAGCACATAGAAGGTACTGTATAAATGCTAGGGAGAGAGAGCACTGATAGTCTGACTATGACATCCAGATGTGAACAGAGATAAGTTCAGATGGAGAAAGTAAACCATCCAGATGGAAAGAGAATGAATGGGTGAAGAGTTAAGACTATGGTGTCAAGGTGACTTGAACAGACAGACAAATCTCTGTCAAATCTGTCAAATCCCTGGCTGAGATATGGTTAAACTGTTTTTCTGAGCCAAGGCTAGGACCAATGAGATGTTACAAGTCCCCCATTTCCCTTTGCTTCTATTTCTGCCTTAAAATGTTTGGCATTTTACTGCTCTGTTATGTTTCCCCCTCTTCTATAACTTCTGATTTAATTATCTTTGAAAATGCTTTCCATAGGGGTGGCTAGGTGGGACAGTGAATAGATCACTGGCCCTGGAGTCAGGAGTACCTGAGCTCAAATCCAGCCTCAGGCACTTAATAATTACCTAGGTGTGTGGCCTTGGACAGGCCACTTACCCCATTGAAATCCAAGCTTCATCATGACTGCTTTGTTCTATACATTCACATGCTTATTCCATTCCATTGCAAATGGAAGTTTGCAGTGGCTAACTGGAAAACTATATAACTTAACTGGGTCAGAAATATACTCTCCAAAGTCTAAAGGTTTCTCCATTCCTGGGCACTACAGAGCTGTGTGTGAGAGGTTCTCATAGAGATAGTTTTTTTAATTAATAACCTTTGGAGTAGGGGTGGGTGAGTGTTATAAACTGATGCGTTCTATTTTGATGATGGTGAGTTAGGGACATCCTGGGACATCCTGGGACATCCTGGGACATCCACTTTGAAATGTCCAATAAAACTGCTGCTGTGAGAATAAGAACACAAAAGTGAGAGAATTCTTGGTTATTTTAATAAAAAAATATTTTTGATATCAAATATTGAGGTGCTTCATTTTTGAAGCATCCCATCATTTGGTTGGTTGGATTTTTAGCAACTCCTCTCCTCTCTTGACCCAATCTCAACATAATCACTTATGGCATGATATGAGTTCCTTGGAGGGATGTAATCTCAGACTTCAGATTTCAGAGACTTCAAAAATGTTAGAGTTGGAAGGGATCTTCAATGTCATCTAATCTACTTTACAGATGAGAAAACAGGTGTTCAGAGAGGGAGAAAGAGTAACCAGAAATGATTAAAAACCTCAAGAGACAGAGTTTTGGGATAATTAATAATCAATTTATCAATTAGTCTAGCTAATAAGCACCCAATTAGTGGTCAGTGATTTCTCTTGGAAGCCAAAGACACCAATGGAGACAAAAAGTCCCTTTATTTTTTGAAAAGGAATACCCCTGACAGGAGAACTCAACCCTGACTGACACTCAGAAGCACAACACTTATTAACTAAATGCAAACTTAGCTTTTTTCCAACTACTGACACTGTATTTGGCAAGCAATGCACTTTCATTCAATTTCTATTTTAATGAATGAATTTTCTTTCCATACCAGGAGACGGGAGTTAAAAGCAGACCTAGTCCATATTTTTTTTTTCAGAAATTGATAATACCTCCATCATGGTGGTTGTTGAAAAAAACGTTTCCTACCCAAGCTTCTGATTGTCATTTTGATGAGAACTAGGAGATTAGTTATACAGCTCCTAGTCCTGACTAGTTTTGGTTCTACTTATGGTACTACCACTGACCTCTAGTGAACATGGTGGGAGCCATTCAACTTTCCTGCATCTTTTTCTGTTTCTTTACAATGGGGATAATAAAACTCCCCCATTCATCTCACTGAGTTCTATGGATTTAATAATATAATAGTGTATGTAAAATCACTATTAACTTCTATTGGAAGTTACTATTGTTCAGAACAAATGTCTGCAGGGAAAACTTTATTTGACACATTAAGGTTTCTTAATGAATATTCAAAAAAAACAACCTAGGCATCTGAAGTGTGGGTAATGCATAAGCAGGAATTATTATTTTTTTGTAAGGCAATGAGGTTAAGTGATTTGCCCAAGGTCACACAGCTAGGTAATTATTAAACATCTGAAGCCGGATCTGAACTCAGGTCCTCCTGACTCCAGGGCTGGTGCTCTGTCCACTGCACCACCTAGCTGCCCCATAAGCAGAAATTACTAAAAAGGTTCTTTGAAACTGGAATGCCACAACCATAGGTTAGATACCACATATATTTTATGGAGTCAGTATTTGATGATGGCAAGCTTTTGTTGTTTGGTTAGTCATTCAGTCATGTCCAACTCTTCATGTTGCCATGGATGCCAAGTCCTTCTTTTCTCCACGATCTCCCAAAGTCTGTCCAAGTTGATGTTCATTGCTTCCATGATACCATCTTATCCTCTGCCATTCCCTTCTCCTTCTGTCTTTAATCCTTCCCAACATCAGGATCCTTTCCAGTGAGTCCTCTCTTTTCATTATAACAGTCAAAGTATTTAAGCTTCAGCTTTTCCATTATGGACAGAAAAAATTCTAATACTGTTAGAGTACAAATGTTTGGCATTTGTGAGATGACTAAGGAATTTCCACACTAATGTTCAGCAAAATGTGAGTGAACCAGATCTTCATGTGCGGCAGTTCTTAAAGGGTTGGTGGAGAATGCTTACCCACAATAACAGTCCCTATTAAAAGATATAGCATAGATTTCACTGAACTAAAAATCAGGTGCTTACTTCTCAGGATTCTTAGTTGAAATCATGATGACTTTATAGATGGAAGATCCAGATTAAAGTCCCAAATTTAATTTTTCCAATGTGAACAAGTAATATCATGTTTCTGAAAGTTTTCTCATTTGTAATTATATGGGAAAGTGCTTTGTAAATTGCAAATTGCTGAATTATCATTATAATTATTGTTATAGGGACCATATCATGGGATCCAACCCATGTAGAATTGGAAGGGTTCAAAGAAATGTATGCTTTTTAAAAAGTAATGTGATAGAAACATTACTGAAGTAAGAGGTAGAAGACTGACCTTCTCATCTTGGGTCAACCTAATGAGCAGTGGGATTTCTGTCATGCAAAGAGAAAGTGTTTCATAAGTACTTGGTGAGGGGCAACTAGGTGGCGCAATGGATAGAGCACCAGCCCTGGAGTCAGGAGGACCTGAGTTCAAATTTGACCTAAGACACTTAATAGTTATCGAGCTGTGTGACTTTGGGCAAGTCACTTAACCCCATTGCTTAGCAAAAACAAAACAAAAACATAAATATTTGGTGAATGGAATTGAAATTTGTCCCTTTGTGCCTGCATTTCCTCATCTATAAAATGAGGAGGTTAAATGGCCTTTGGAGGTTCCTTCTGGTTTTAAAACACTTTGACTTTGTTTGAGTGGAATATTCATGTGCCCATTCATTTTTATCCGGTTCTGATCAACAGAATGGCCAAGTATATTTTCTGGTGATTTATGATGAAAAATTCCATTCATTTTGAGAGAAAAACTGATGGACTCAGGGTACAGATTGAAGCATATTTTTTCTCTTCCTCCCTCCCTCCCTCTCCTCTTTCCTTCGTTCCTTCCTTCCTTCCTTCCTTCCTTCCTTCCTTCCTTCCTTCCTTCCTTCCTTCCTTCCCATAATTAATATGGGAATTTGTTTCCCAAGACTACAATATTTGTAATGGATTGATGATATTTGAGAATGCCTTCTCAATGACTAAGGCAAGAGGAGGGAGAGGGAGAGAATTTTCAAATGAAAAAAATAAGATGGAATTTAAAAATTTATATCCAATAATAAAAAATTATTGATAAAAAGTAATCACTTTTATATAAAGATTTTTTCTAATCTGAAGGAAGTCAGCAGATGAAAAAGGTAGCTTAATTCCTTCTAGTTGAATCAATTCTGGATTTTAAATTTCTTTCTCATTTGTTTTAAAGACTAAGAATAACTTCATGTATATAGGGCAGAGACAATTACTTAGCAAACACAGAGTGCTTGGCAGGCTCTGGACTATGACTTGGGGATTCAAAGACAAAAAAGTTCCTGCTCTTAAGCAGCATACATTTTAATGAAGAGACAACATGCAGTAACTATGTAAGAGTAAAGCTATTGACAGGATAAACTGGAGATAATCAAATGAGAGAAGATATGTCATTCTACTAGATTGTCAGAAACAAAATATGTATGTCTCAGATTTACCTCTCAGTTTTATTTACCTTTTCAAAGATAAAGCCTGTTTTTATTTAAAAAAAAAAAGCTCAGAGTTTTGTTGTACCTTTAGAAATCCATGATCTCAGTGATGTTGGATATAGAGGCTTGTGGTATAGCTTTCATTTTTGTGGAGGACCATTGACATTCATGGGTGATAACTTGACTTGCCCATGCATGGGATTTAGTACTCCCTATAAGGATTACAATCTCTCTCTCTCTGTCCATCCATCCAGACTCCTGATCAGGGGGGTGGTTGTGAATGTTTATCTTTTTTAAACTCAGCAGTTACAAAATAAATAAAGCTTGTATCTGATGTATCTGTTGATTCACATGGTTTCACAGTGGTGACCCAATTATATTTTTGCAATAAAAAGCACTGAACTTAATTTAATACATAAAATGCATTTAATAAATATTTGTTTCCTTGCTTTGATAGCATTGCTCTTTATTTTCAGGTTGAAGAATTCATAAAGGTGTTCGATAAGAGACACATGCTTGTGAAGAATTACTTTTTTTCCTATATCACTTTCACAATAGAATTGTCCTTCTATTATATATCAGGTCAAAGAAGGTTAGTCAGTGTTAATCATGCTAAGTTGCAAAATCCTGACATTCAAAGGGTTCTCATGAGTTTGTTCCTCCCATCCTGCCAAATTAAAAATCTTAGAAGGCTGAGGGAAATCAATTAGGATGTTGCCACCTCCATCTTCTTTTTGAAGAAGATGAATAACTTCCACAACAATACCAAATAAATTTCCAGGAACTTAGGCCAACCATGCTCCTTCATGTGGAAAAGGGTCAAAGTTCTGATGAGCTTGGGTAAATCTGCCCTTGGTTTCTATTAACTCAGAAAGGATCTGCAGTATGCAGTATGCAGTCTCCATTCTGGAGACTGGACCAGGGAGATCCAAAATCAGTTTAAAATAAGATGCGAGTAGTAACTTTGGAACCTTCTTCAGCACTTCTTGGAAAACCAAGTGTCCAACTCCATTGTATTTATCTAGAGGCAGATAGGATACCTTTCAAGGGCCACAATGGGTCCCTTGTGGTTTTCATATTTTCCCCGTTTTCTTACCTTTCTTTGAATATATATTTATTTATGTTATAGTTTAACCCTTTATCAATGAGGTTGCTAATGAGAAGTATAGTTCCCCCCCCCCTAGATGGAATAAGGGACTAAAGGATGGGAAAAGTCAGAAACCTAGTGGGATGGGGAAATTTGAGAACCTGGATTCCTCTCGAGATCTGAAGTAGACTTCAAGGGGGAGTCAGTTGCAACCCATTTCTAAGTATAATTCGGAATAGTTGGACAAAGGTCTGGTTGATTTGTTTACTTGAACAGAATTTGTTGCCATAGTGACATGGGAGTGAATTTATTAAGCTTTACAATTCTTTCTTCTCCCTCCCTTAGTGTTGTCTGGAGACCTGTCATCATTTATCTTTAAATCTTAAGTCCTAGACTTAATTGGGAATCTACCCCTCCTCTTTGTCTCTAGGTCTCTCTGTCTCTGCCT
This sequence comes from Macrotis lagotis, assembly GCF_037893015.1. Classification (NCBI taxonomy): domain Eukaryota; kingdom Metazoa; phylum Chordata; class Mammalia; order Peramelemorphia; family Peramelidae; genus Macrotis; species Macrotis lagotis. The sequence continues at coordinate 35,152,765 of NC_133660.1, forward strand.
CTGTTTATCTGTTTTTTCTGTAATTTTAAAATGGGTTTTGTGCCTAGAGAAAGATAAACTGATTATATCAGTTTATTGCATTGTGAGGAAGTTTGCTATAAATGAATGGACCACACTATGTGGGGAAGGACAAAAGAGGTCTTCTTGATAAATAGACCTAGACTTAACTGTGAGCCTAAATTCTCTATGCCTCTGTCCCTCTTTTTCTATTTCTATTTCTATTTCTCTCTGTCTCTCTTTGTGTCTTTGTGTTTGTCTTCAAAGAGAGGGGTTTCAGTTGAAATTGCAGCAAAAAGATGGATCTGAGGGATCCAAGATCCTGATTTACATTTTAACATCCCCCAACTTCCAGTACCAAGCCCTCCCCTCTCCTCCTCACAGGCAAAGTGACCAGAGTAACTGTCTCAGCAGATAGGTTAAAGCAGATTGAGTGTAACTGACTGTTGGTGAGTTAGGGCTATGTCTACCCCAAGTATGTGAAGACCTCCTGCCCCTAGTGAGCAGATGAGAATAATTTTTTCCAATGACTCTGAAGGTGGTTGAAGCAGGAACTGTGGAACACTTAAGGCTTGGTCAGCCCTTAAAGCCCTTTAAAGATGCCAATGTCATCCACTATTTCATGGGTCATTCTGAGTCATCCTGATTTTTGTCCAGTCATTGGACTTAGATGACTCAGGAAGACTATATGCAATTTTGTCTCTCTTAAATCCAATTCACCTAACAAGTCAAGACAGTGTCTGTATTGTCATTGATCCTCTTCAAAATGAAGGATGAACAACTTGTGCAAAGTAGGTTCTGATGTTTTTCCCCCATCTTGTTTTATGGTGATTGTACTTTTTTCAATACCTATTTTGCACAATTTTCCTGCCTTTTTTTCATAATCAAGTTGGTTAAAAATTGACAATTTTGTGACTCTTTTCAAAGAACCCTTGTTAGATTGTTTATTTTTGTTTTGTTGTTGTTATTCAGTTGAATCTAATTCTTTGTGCCCCCATTTGAGAATTTCTTGGCAAAGATAATGGAGTGATTTGCCATTTCTTTCTCTAGTTCATTTTGCAAATGAAGAAACTGAGGTAAACTAGGTTAAATGTCTTGCCTAGGGTCACACAGCTATTTAGTGGCTGAGGCCATATTTGAACTCAGGTCTTGACTCCAGGCCTATTGTTCTATTCCATTGCGCCACCTGGCTGCTCATATTTTAGTAATATATTCTCACCTGATTATTGCATTAACTATATTCCAGAAATTTTCAAAAAATTTTGTTTAATCAATATATTTTTCTGTCACAGAATTGTTAATTGTTTCTATGGTTCATTCTTTGATCCACTCCTTATTTAGTATTTCACTGTTAAATCTTCATTTGGTTTTGTATCTTTTATTTGTGCTCTATGAACTTGTTCCTATTTTTGTGTTATGATCTATAAAGAATGTATTTATTATTTCCACTCCTTTATATTTATTTGCAATGTCTTGGTACCCTTTTTTGTATGAGTTCCAGGTCATGCTGAGAAATATAACTACATCAATATACATATCTCTCTATATATATTCTTAGAAGTCCTATTTAGAAGAGGCCAAAATTCTTCTTAGCTCGTTTCTCTGACACTTTATTATTTGACATTCTCCTTTTAGCTTATCTTTCTGTTAGATTTGTTCAAAATGGAGCTACATTAAAAGTCTCCCACTATTATTGTGTTACTGTGCTATCAGTTAATTTCTCTTTTAAGAATTTGAATTCTAATGCATTTGATGCACCTAAGTTCAATTTTGATGTTTTGTTATCTATTTCAGCATAATGTAGTTTCTTTATTTATCTCTGTTATAAATTTGTTTGCTTTGTTTGATAGCATAATTGCAACTCTTGCCTTTTTTGTTTCACCTAGTACATTCTCCCATCACAGCTCTTCATTTTTATTCTGTGTATATCTTTATTTTAAAACATATTTTGATAACTATATTTCAATGTGATTACTTTCCAATTGTACTGTGGCTTAGGGAGGAGAATAGACACAGTTGAATTCTGTAGTTTGTTGCCACAAAATGAAGGCCAGGATGGGATGTACTGGCAAGAGACTATTGCAACAATAAGAAAATTGCTTTTAATGAAGTAACTTTTATTTAATGTATCTTTTCCAAGGAATTTTTCCTTTGCTTTGTTCTTAATTCTTTCTTGGTGAACTCTTTGAATTTCACTCTTCAGTTTGTAGGCCATACCCTTGTTAAAACAACAATTCTCTTCATCACTTATGAGAATATATTGGTCTATGTCAAATTTGACTCCATCCATTATACCTATATGCTACTTCATTTATAGACATTATTTCATCCTTCCCTTTCCACCACTTGCTGCTCTATCTCACTCTTAGGAATATTAGCTTATAAAAAACTATTTAAACACTTCTTTTCCTTTATCCTATTCTTATTGTGATTACTTGGCCATTCTGAGGTCAATTTACCCTATTTTTGGTTCTATGTTCCTCCTACCAACTTGAGTGATGACTGCCTTCAAGGATTCATATGTTCCTTTTGCTGGATAGAATGTAGTTCTGCCTTCTACAACCCCTTTTCAGAAAATATGCATGCCAAATGTAAAAATCCCCCCAAAAGGAGGAGAGGGGGAACAACATAAAAAATTCTCAGTCTTTTTCAGCAAACATATACTTCCTCCCTTATGAGATGTGGCACTCTTTCCATTTCCTTCTAGGGTGAGACCCTTCTATGTTGCTTTCCATTATTCTGTTTGATTCTTTCTCTTGTGGAGAGATTACATCAATTACTAAACCTTTTTATTTACCGATAGATCAGGATAGCAGTATAATTTTAGCTCTTCTCTGTATATCCTTCTCTTTTTCCTTCTGTAAAGCTTCCTTCCCTGTTATCCCTTTCACAAACTATTTATCAGAGCTTATAAGATTTAGTCTACAGAATAGTAATTCAGTTTTTGCTATTGTTCCATTGTAACTGAATCATCACTCCATTTGGGGTTTTCTTGGCAGAGATACTGGAGTGGTTTACCATTTCCTTCTCCAACTCATTTTACAGATGAAGAAACTGAGGCAAATGGGGTCATACAGCTAGTTTGTATCTGAGGTCAAATTTGAACTCAAAAAGATGAATCTTCCTGACTCTGGACCTGGCACTCTTTCCACTTAACAGCTCCTTTCTTGTTTCCTTCTCCTGATTTTATAGGTTACCCTTGAGTTCTTTCTGTCCTCTCTTTGTTCTTTTTTGTACTTCTCAGTTCACTTTATAAAGAATAGTCTATAAATAAGCTATAAACAAGAGATAATGGATTTTATTATTCTTCTGTCAATAATTGTACTTTCTTGGTATTTTTCTATTGATGGATGCTTGTATTTAAAATGTATATTCTGTCAATTTTGATGCCCCCCCCTTTCTTAAAGGAATGCTTTAAACACAGAGTGTTTCTCTAACAGAGCCAGGCTTTAGGCGTGATCAAGGTCATGGCAAGGTCTGGATAAGGACTTCTCCAGTCAGATCCTAAAGGACAAACTGGAGAGCTTGTACTCACTGTCCCTGCTGCATGAGAATGGGGGGTAGGGATACTGATTGGCAGCTCTCAAATATGATGGCATTCTTTAAAACTTTGTTTGCTAGGTGGTGCAGTGGATAGAGCAATGGCCTTGGATTCAGGAGGATGGGACTATGAATCTGGCCTCAGTCACTTGCCACTTATTAGCTATGTGACCTTGGGCAAGTCACCTTACCCTTTTTGCCTCCCATCCTTGTCCTGATCCATATCTGGCCACTGAACCCAGATGGCTCTGAAGGAGAAAGTGAGACAGCACAGCACCCTCCCACTCAAATCTAATGAATGTGCTTGTCATGGCATCACCTCCCTCATGTCATGGTCTTTTTTGAAAGTAAAGGAAAAACATTATTATCATTATTATAGTTGTACCTGGATTGCAATTTATTTTCTGAGGTTTGGAAAGGCTTGAGGAAAACAAGTCCACCACTAGCATGATTTTCATGTGATTATGTCTCATCTGAGTTTTACAGATCCCTTTCTTTTTCCCCCTTCTTTTTTCTTCTTTCTCTTCCTTTCTTCCTCCCTCCCTCCTTTCCTCTCTTTCTTCTTTTCTTTCTTCTCCTTCCTTCCTTCCTTTTTTCTTTTTCTTTCTTTCTTCTCTCAAGTCTCTGTCTTGTGTTACTTTCTTAATATCCTTTCAGTATTGTTGTTCACCATGTGTGCACGTGCATGTGTGTGCACACATATGTTCATGTGTGTGCACACATGTGTGTGTGTGCGTGTGTGTGTTCCACTTCCTATCTCCTGCTTATAATCAGCTGTGGCCTGGGAAACCAGCCAGACAAGTTTACCTCTTTGTATAGTCATATATAAACATAATCACACCTTCCTGTTCCTTTTAATCATTAGGTCTCCTGCCAATCTAATTCTTCCGAGATCTGTGATTTGTCACTGAACTACTGGGAGAACCCACAGGGAATAAATATCAGAGGTATGATTTGAATCCAGGTCCTCCCAGTTGTTTTTTTTCACTGTACCACTGTTCCAAAGACCCTGGATTTAATGGAGGGGTCCTACGGAATTCTGGAATTTGATGTAATCATCATAATGCTATCTTTAAAAGGAGACTTTTGGAGAAATTTGACATTAATAGGATTTTCACTTAGGATTTGTGCAGAACATAATAATAGCATTGCTAAGGCTAAATCTTAATGTGGTTTACCAAGCCTTTTACAGGTGAAGAAATTAAGGTTGAGAAGGGTTAAGTGACTTGCCTATGGTCATACATTGAGTAAGTATCTAAAGCAGCATTTGTAGTCTTTCTTTGTCTTTCTGGCTTCAAATATCTCTTCACTCTGCCACCTAGCTGTAATGACCTTAATAAGTGATTTTGCTGTGCATAGAACGCCCCGTTTTGTGATTTGCTTGTTGATGTTCAGGGAATGCTTGAATAGCCATTTCTTGTCACCTCTGTCCTAAAATCTATGAGTTCAATATATGTGAAACATTTATTTGAAAAGGGCATTCAAAACCACTTTTTTGCTCTACCTCATCAGATGATTTTCTGGAATTACCAAAAAGAGACATTGGGATTTTCTTTCTTATAGTTTACTCAACTATTAAAATATGAAGATGTAGTCTCTTGTAGGAAAAATCATGTCTTCAAAGACTGGTTTTATTCTTATATTTTCATCATGTTTACCTATGTATATAAAGATTTTTTTCTTTTTTAATCAAGATGAGAATATAAGAATATAGTTTAGCAGCAATTGCTTTTTTTTCAATAATTAAACAAGTCAGTAAGACTCATAGTGAGGGGCAAAAGGACTTAGGCTTTGGGGCTGCCAGCTGGATTTCAGAGGTCTGTTTTTCCTACTTTTGAGGGTTGAGGATTATATGCTGAAGGTAACGAGGCTGCTAAAAGTCCAATTTCTCCCTAAGTAAGATCTTGTGTATGGAGTAACAGATTGGAGAGTTGGGGCCTGCTCTCAGACCAAGAGGTCCAAGCTTTTAGCTCACATTGAGAGTTAGCCATGGGAGTAATTTAGCCCAAAAGAGTGAAATTAGGCTTTTCATATCCTCTCTGTCTCCAATAGAGTAGAATTCCAGGGACAATAACTTAAAACAAAGCTTAGGGTTTCCCAAAAGAGAGTTTATTAGGATTGTTTCTACAAGGGAACACAATGTACAAGGGAGATTAAATATACGATAGTATTTATTTTTCTATAAAAGACATACAACACAGAAGACACATTGATGCACATTGGCAATTTTTAAAACAAGAGCTACAATTCTTACTACTGAGGTTGATACTTGAAACATGAAAATAGGAAACATTTCCTGGAATAGTTAGATACTATTTCTCTTTGGGTTCTGCCTTGAACTGTCCAACCAACTCCCCTAAGGTCTTCATCCCCCACAAAGTCAGTGGATGGTTTGGGCTTATCTTCCTGCCAGAGATCATCTCTGAGCAGAATGTAATCAACTCCCACCCCCACTTCCCCATTCTCAGTCAGCTCTTACTGAGGAAGCCAGGAACTCCCACATTTTTAAGGGAGTCATTCGTGAAAAATTCATCTTTCATGATACCTGTTAGTCCCATGTTCTCAGAAAAAGAAACACAGAACGGAATAGGCAGCCCTGAGGTCTAGTTTTAGGTTCTCCTAGATGGACATATACTTTTTCTAACATAGCTTTTTAGGATGAGAGAATAGAAGCGCCTCCCTACTTATGGGGAAAGTCCCAACACAGTGGACAGATACGAAGAAAAGGAGTGATTGTGGAAATTATTTCTCTTTCTTAGCCTGTCATTCATGTCCTTTTGGGCATATCACAGGTAAGGGAATTAAGAGACTAATAAAAGAATATATGTGTCATTATCACAAAGCTTAACCTTTCAGGGTAAAGCCAGAGTAATGGCTTTGACTAGTAGTGGCCTAGAGATCTCATTTCGTTTTCTTACATGTTCCATGGGATGGCATCCATGCATGAATACCCAGCACCCCTTCAAACAATTGTATTAAAGGACTTCCTTGGGATCCTATCTATAGAGATGGAGGAACCTTAGACCAAGAGTTCTTTTGATTATTTGGTCAAGGCTAGGGACCTCTTTTCAAAGTCATTTTTGAATACACAAAATGAAACACATAGAATAATAAAGGAGACAAGTCATATTGAGATAGTTAAATATTTTCACAAATCAAGTTCATAATATGTAGGCTAAGGACCTCTTATTTAGATTAACATTTTCCCCCCATTGTCTCAACCTACCATTTTGAGAAGTGAAGTTACATTAAGTTGCACAACAAGACTTTAATCTCATATTTCTGACTTTGAATTCAGTGTCTTTTCCATTGTAAACACTGCATTTTAGGGGGCAAAGTTCTAAACTTAAAATCAGGAAAACCTGGGCTCAGAGCCTGACTGATTACTCTGGGCAAACTTCTTTAAGATTACCATTTTCAAAATCTTTATAATTGATATCTGTAATACAGACTTCACAGAGATGGTTTGAGTCTGATCAGCAAAGTTTAAATCATTATACTTACACTATTAACTTATTAATTATCTTGAATTATTATTTATTGCATTTTTGGAATAAAACAATAAAAAACGAAATTCTTCTTGTCAAGGAAAACCCCCTAACATTTATCCTCAATTCCATTTATTGCCTGCTCTGTCATCTCCTTTCTTTCATTAAACTTCAGTTGTCTTTCATAAAATGCATTCTCTGTTGAAGCCCATGTCTCTGTTATCCTTCAAAAAACCTCACATGGTTAGCCTTGGTAAATACCATTCTTAGTGTCTCCTCTCTTGCTTACACTTCTTGAGTAAGCTGTTGATAGCAGGTGTCTTCACGTCCTCTATTCACATGTACTTCTAAATTCTTTGCAATCTGAATATCAAACTCATCATTCACCTGGAATTTGCTTGCTCCAAAGTTGCTAATTATGTCTTAATTGTCAAAACTAATTAGCACAACTAGATGGTGCAATGGATCGAGCACTGGACCTAGAGTCGGGAAGACTCATCTCGTCTTCCTTAGCTCAAATCTGATTACACACTTACTGTGTGATCCTGGATAAGTCACTTACTCCTATTGATTTCAGGTTTCTTACCTGTAAAATGGGCTAGAGAAGGAAATGACAAACCACTGCAGTACCTTTGCCAAGTCAACTTCAAATGGGATCATGAAGAGTGAGATATGACTGAAAAATGACTCAACGATAACAAAATGGCCCTTTTTCAACCCTCATTCTTCCTGAGCTCCCTCTCTACTAACTGTGAAAGACCTCATTGCTATTTCCTCCTAGATACTTCCTTCTCTCTAAATTTTTGTGACACTGCTCTCTCGTGGCCCTCCTCTCCTTATCTGTCTCACTGCTCTTTCCATGTCTTTCAGCATCTTCTTCAAGGGCAAGGCCATTAACAGGGGGTATCCTGGATGATCTTAAGTTTTCCCTCTTCGCTGACTCACTCAATGAGGTTACTAGCTCCTTTGGGCTCAGTGCTCATCTCTAGGTTATTCCCAGGTCTTCATATACAGTTGTAGTTTCTCTGCTGATCTTTACTTCTGCATCACCAACTATCCTTGAGATCTCTCAAAGGGGTTGTTCTGTAGACTTCTTAAAGTCGACTTCCTTCCCATGCCCTAACCTTCCCCTCTTCTAAACTTCTCTCTAACTATTGAAAGAAACACCACCCTCCTACTGACTTCTAGGCTTACAACTTCAGTGTTATATTTGACTTCTTCCTTTTGCTTATGCCACAGAGCCATCCAAAGGAAAACCTTGCTCATTTCTTCTTTCCCAATGTCTCTCATCTTATCTTACCTTCTCACCATTCACATAGGCACCACCCTAGTACAGGTCTACATTGCCTCTTTTGTAAAAAGCTTTCTGGTCAGTCTTCCTGCCTCAAGTCTGTCCCTTGACTCAAGAGTCAAAGTGATTTTTTGAAAGTTCGGGTTGGAAATGTCACCTCTACCTCAGGAAACACTAGTAGTTCTTTGTCACTTTTAGGATCACCCTTGTTTTCTTTTCTTCTTACATTTTCCTCCCCTGCTATTGTCCAGTTTCACAGGCCTCCTTGCCATTCCTCACACATGATAGCTATCCAACAATTTTATTTTTCTTTTGCACTGATGATCCCCATATTGGAATAATCTTCTTCACCTCAGCTTCCATGAATGAGTCTTCCTTTATGATTCACAAGAGGCCTTAGCTTGTTCTGCCCTATTTGCCCCTTGCTAGTGCCTTCCTTTTGAGATTTCCTTCTACTTACACTGGGGATATCTTATACAACAATAGTGATTTGCATGTTATCTATTCCATTAAAAATGCAAGCTTCTTGAGAGGAGGTATTGTACAATTTTTCTTTGTATTTTCAGAGTTTAGCACAGTGACAACACATTGTAAATGTTTAATAAAAGCATTACTGATGAAATTCATTTTGATCCATATTTTATTATACCTTTTTTTTTTTTTAGTTTTTGCAAGGCGATGGGGTTAAGTGGCTTGCCCAAGGCCACAGCTAGGTAATTATTAAGTGCCTGAGGTCAGATTTGAACTCAGGTCCTCCTGACTCCAGGGCTGGTGCTCTATCGACTGTGCCACCTAGCAGCCCCTATACCTTCTTTCAAGGTATAAGTAATTTAGTATTCTAATGAAAACTATTATAAGTGACATGAGTTATGGTCTATATTGACAATGAATATAAACATTAAAACACTATAAATTATTGTCTATATTCTCAGCCTCCCATTTAGCAAGTGGACAGCTTTTTCTTGATGGTCACTAAAAAAGTAAATGAAGTGGTGAAAGTCCTGTCACATGTATTATTCTCTACAAGGAGGTCTTTAGTAGAATTTAATGTATATGAGCATAAGTCTTGTCTAGTTTATATTTTGGTGATAATTTAGAATTATGTCTTTGAAATGACTGTGATAAGTATTTTAATATTTAAAAGTAACTTTCTAATTCTGTTTTTATCATAGAGTTTTAGTCTACATCACATTTAAAATGTTTTAGAAAATTTTTTTTTTTAGTTTTTGCAAGGCAATGGGGTTAAGTGGCTTGTCTGGGGCCACACAGCTAGGTCATTATTAAGTGTCTGAGGCCGGATTTGAACCCAGGGACTCCTGACTCCAGGGCTGGTGCTCTATCCACTGCACCACCTAGCCCCCCCCTAGAAATTTTCTTAAGACAATAACCATGAAAACTAACAATTGAGGTAGATTAAAAATAAGGTCTATTGGCCTGTATAAGGAATTGCTTTCAAATTATTGCTGATGACAATAACAACTATGAATAACAACAATAATGACAAATCCCAAACTCACGTCACACTTCCACAATTTCTTTTTGTTTTGAAATCAACTCTGGGAAATAATAACAGGAGGTCAAAGTCAGCTCTGTGAATTCAGATTCGGTCTTTTGCCAGATGTTAGGATGGCTATATAGAAATTCCTTCAGGTTAAAGGAACCCAAAACCCAGTAACACTGGGAAAGATACTTCTGTAGATATTATAGTTTAATAGGTAGCTGGGATCTTTGGGCCTTTGGAGTTTAAGAAGAAATGCATTACAGATCATAGAAGTTCACTTGCCAATTTGTAAGGTTATCCTTATTTTTGTGAAAACCCCAGTCCTCAAAGATCTACAAACTTCATTCAAAATGAAAGTGAATTTCTTTGCAACATAAAGAACATGTCTCCTTAAAAAAAAGGGTTTGCAGTCTTTATTTTCCATTTAATTTGTCATTTCTTGCAAAGAATTAGTTGTCACAGTTCAAGCTAAGGGAGAGGTTTTAAATTCACACTCTTCAAAATGCCTCTCTAACTTTGAAAAAATGACTACTACTCTGGCAATCTAATTTTCAAACTATAGTCTCCCAACAATGATATGAAGGCAACTTCACTTCTTCTTATGGGGATGAAATTTCCTGGTTAGATGCTTTTCTATAAACTTGAAGTTACTATTGTGTTGCATGTACCTACACAATAAATATATATATCATTAAGTATGCAAATACATCTCACTTGGCTGAAGCGTTTGATCCACCGCTGTTTTTATGCTACACTGTTGTCTCTGTTTTTACTACCATTTTATCTTGAAGATGTTTTAGTATAAAAGCCTTCTCTGTATGGAATCTGAAAGGTTAAAAAAAAAAGGAAGAAAAATACTTAAAGATACCTTCATTTGGTAGAAAATGAACTTAATATTAGAATTTCTACTCACTTTGACATTATTTTTTTAATTTCTCTTGCTTCTTCTTCATTTAATCTTTGAAGGATTTCTTCCAAGAAAGAAAAATGACAGTGAATGTATTCAGCCACCTAAGAAAGGGAGAGACAAGATAAAGCATATCTATGAGTAGCATGGACACACAATGAAAGCTGAGAAAGATTCTAGATGCTGCTGTCTCATACATCACTGCTGATTTCTTCTGCATCTTGGTCCATGAGGAAAATCCTGGCATTCTTTTCTGAGGGACCCTGCAAAAGCCTCTCAAATAATGGAATGTGTATGTTCTTTAGCCGTCTCTTTTCTGAAAATAAACAACAAAGACTGATGAACAGGCAAGAAAGTTAAGCAAAACGTGGTACAAGAAAGTTAATGTAAACCATCCTATAAAAAGGATGCTATGAGGTATTCAGAGAAGTATGGGAAGACCTATTAACTGATGCAGAGAGAAGTAAACCGGACAAGGAAAACAGCATATGCTATAGTGTCTTTTAAGTCCCAACTAAAATAATATAAAACATTGTAGCAGTTTAATAAATATTTACTGATTGATTGATTCAACACTAGAATTGAAAAGGACAAAAAAAAAACGATCCAAATAAATACTAGGTAATTATAATGACCAAAAAGTCTGTCCTTGAAGAAGAGCTTATTTTTAGAGGTTAGGGATTATGATTAAAAAATGTTGTGCATGCTGTCAGTCTCAGTTGCTTGTAGAAGATTTCACTAAACTGTTTCTCTTCTCTCTCTTTTTAAAAATTCTTTGTTACAAGCATTGACTGGCAGGGGAAGGGAGGGGAAAAGAGGTATGAGGGTGATGTAAAAAAAAGACATCAATAAGAAAATGCCAAATACATTAAGAGAAAGAATTATGGAGTCTGAATGCAGACCAAAGTATATTATTCTTTTCACTTTTTAAAATTTGTTTTTTCTTTCTCATGATTTTTCCCTTTTGTTTTGATTCTCCTTTTACATCATGACTAATATGGAAATATATTTCTGTATTGAACATGTATAATTTATATCACATCTCTTGTCTTGGGGAGAGGGTAAGAAGGAGAAAAATGTGGAACCCCAAAACTTATAAAATGGAAAATATATGTAATTAGAAACAATAAAATTAAAAAATTAAAAAGACCAATAAAATTTTAAAAAATTCACAGGTAGAATTCTGTGGTTGAAATGAAAGAGAAAGGAATAAAGTAATTTTCCTCCCCCCCCCTTCAACTCATCAACTCCAAAGAGAATTGAGGGGATAAGAAAAGTAGAGGTTATTTTTAGCTGTTTTCTCACCAAAGTGTGAATGAAATATTTCTTCATTTAAGAACAAGAAGTGCTTCTTCCTTTAGATCTCCTAGACTTCCCCCTAATCTTGCTTCCAACCCATTCCTTGTGGTCATAATCCTCCATAAGAGCCCCAACTCCTGTGGAGGAGACAGTTATTCCCACCACCCATCAACCAACTGCCACCTACAGGGCAAACTAGCCTAGCGGAAAGAAACTGGGCATCCTAAGGGGAGGCAGGAGGCAGCATGTTTCACAGAGGCCAAACCACCTTGACCACTATTTGCTCTCAGACCCTGATAGAGAGAGCCTAGGGCCCTGACCTGAAGGACCTTGGGAAAAATGATGTTTCCAGCCTGGTGCCCCACACCATCATACTGGGAAGCAGCCTCTGTAAAGATGCTGCCTGGTCAAGGCGTTTGTGGGGGGCTATATACAGAGACCCAACTCATGAAGACCCAGAAAAGAAAACTCTTGCTATTAAAGTCCTCGTAACTATGAAATGGGTCAGCATTAGAAATGACTAGGATTTTAGCAACAGAGATGACATGAAAGAAGAATTAACATCTATTTTACTGCTCTACCCCAGACTACTTGTAGCTGAAACCTTCCCTATATTTTGCCCCCCATTAGACTGGGAGTTTCTTGAGTGCAGGGACTACCTTATTTTTTAAAAAATGAATGTCTACAATGCTTAATAAAAAAAAAAAACTTTGTAAATAGTGAGCAATTAATAAATGTGTCATTTCATTCATTCCCTCTTCCCTAGTTTCATTGATCTCTAAGGTCAGATATCATAGTGAATCACCTTACTTTGGATCTACACATAAATTTTGGGCTTCACTTTGGCATTACAGCAGGCAATATACCTCCACAGTTCATTCTTCTTTTCCCAAAACCATTTCTGACATATGATGGTTCAATCATTTTCAGGTGAGCTCAACTCTTTGTGACCCCATGGGCATTGCTTTAGTTAAAATACTGGAGGAGTTTGTCATTTACCTCTCTAGATAGTTTTTCAGATGAGGAAACTGAGGCAAGCAGGGTTAAATGACTTGCTCATGGTCACATAGCTATTAAGTGTGTGAGACTGGATTTGGACACAGGTCCCTTGAACTTGAGGGCTGGATTTCTATCCACTATGAAATCTAGCTGCCATTTCTGATATTGCATACAGACATTCTGTCATCAAATAATTATATATATATATATATATATATATATATATATATATATATATATATAAAACTCCTCAAATCAATTGATGATTTGAATGAGCTAATTTTCTTACCTCCAGATGCATGTATAATGTAAAGAGCAAACTCCTGGGGATTGTTTTCAATCTGTTAAAGAAAAATAAACCATCATGACTTTCTGTTGCAAAAAATTCCACAGTCATGTGACTGTGAAATTCCCTGTCCTACACTGGTGGTATTCCCAAATTTGACAGTAGGGGCCACTTACAGGGTTAGCTATGGCAGAGAGGGTCTGGTGCTGTGCAGTAAGCTCAACTGCTATTGTCAGGAAAGTCCCAGAAGGGAATCATTTAGACTGATAAGGAGAAAATTCAAAGAAAATCTTAGGAAAATTCAAAATCTAATTTCTAAATATCTTTATACAACAAAAACAGCAATGATAGCATTTATATTGACCTTAAAAGGTTTTCAAAGGACTTTACAAATATTGTCTCATTCAATCCTTATAAAAATTCTGTGAGGTTGGTGTTATTATTATTCCCATTTTACAGATGAGGAAACTGAGGAAAGAAACTAAGATCACACAGTTGGGTAGTACAGCTTTTGAAACCAGATTTGAAGGTAAATTTTTCTCTCTGCAAGCATAGCGATCTATCCATTGGATCAGGATAAATTATCATCCACCAACTTTTAGAATTTTTAGGAGAAACATTTTGTTTTGTTTTGTTTTTTCCTTATTGTCCAAAATCAAACAAGGCTTTACTTTCAATAGATATGAAGAGTGAAGGCAGGGACCTTGTGAGGTAGGTGATGATGATATTTGTCCTTTGCTCAAGAAGGAGACCATAAAATCAGGGGGTAATGTCATGACAAGAAAGTGACTTGGATTTGAATGTCGGGTTGCAGTGCTAAGTTACCAGACTCACTTTCTCCTCTGGGGTCATCTGGGTCTAGTGATCAGATAAGAATCAGGATGACTAGAGATAGTCCTGGATGTAAGGCAATCAAATCAAGTGACTTGCTAAAGGTCCCACAGTAAGAGTCAAGTGTCTAAGGTCAGATTTGAATTCAGGTCCTTCTGACCCAGAGGTGGTGCTCTCTCTCCATTATACCACCTAGCTGTCCCTTATGAGGAAAGAGGAGGACTAGACAGAGAAAGATGACAGTGCTTCCCAGATTCTAAGTCATGTGGGTGCTAATCCAAAGAGAATTTTAGGCATCTTAGCCCAGAAGCTAGAGAATTCCCAGTAACCCTGGACTTTGCCCCACCTAGAAACCAAAGTCTAAACAGTTTCCTCTTAGCTTGAGACAGCTCTGTTTGGCTACCTAGATATGGTACCTCCAGTTATAACCATCCACCTCCTAGTTTCCCTGGCTTCCTTCAAGTATCAGCTAAGATCTCACCTTCTATTAAAAGCCTTTCCAGATACCCCTTCCATTGATTAATTACCTTCCATTTATTCTGAGTTTAGGACTATTTTTTGAAGGAAAAAGAAGGAAAGGGAATAAGCACCTACTATTTATCCAAATTTGTTCTAAGTGTACAAATATTATCTTATTTCATCTTTACAATAACCCCACAAAGTAGGTGCTATTATTATCTTCATTTAACAGCTGAGGAAACCGAGGCAGGTAGAGGTTAAATGACTTGCCCAGAGTCACACAGTTAAACTCAGGTCTTCTTGATTCCAGGTTTAGGGGTCTATGCTGTCAACTGCTTCTTTTATAAGCAATGATTAAAAAAAGCAATAAACCTTTTCTTATCAGGGAGGGATTCTAGTTGCTATAGCCTAGCAGGCTAGAGATAAAAGAAGAGGCCAAAAGCTGCTAACAGAAGTCATTGTCTAAAAGAGACTTTGTACACAGGCGCCATAAGCCCCCACAGAAGGCAGTGAGATCAAGGCATAGTGAGACCGTGTGTCTATCACTCACCATGAGACTACTGGGGAAGAATGGGAATTGTTTGTCATTGTCCTCTGTTCTTGAAGAGGGCTAATGATAGCATGGAGGAGGTATCTGACTTCCTGTGATTTGGACTTAAGTGCTATGCAAAGTTATCATTCTCTTGGCCAGAATGATCAGAATCCAGTAGCAAGGCGAAAGTCAAGACAACTGGTGATGGCTCCACCATACCCAAGGAGGGGCAGACCCATTGAGGGCAATATAGTGGCATTATTAAAAAATAATCAGTGTACAGGGGCGGCTAGGTAGTGCAGTGTATAGAGCATCAGCCCTGGAGTCAGGAGTACCTGAGTTCAAATCTGGCCTCAGACACTTAATAATTACCTAGCTGTGTGATCTTGGGCAGGTTACATAACCCCATTTGCCTTGCAAAAACCTAAAAAAATAATAATAATCAGTGTTATGGGGGGAGGGGAAAAGGACAAAACTTGTGCTCCCATGAATATATCCTGGCCACATATTTTTCCTTTTGCATGTACTCCCCATTTTCCATCTTTAAATAAATGTCAACCTTCTTACTGATGGTGTATTCTAAGTCTATATAGTCTTGTAATAGTCCATTGTGACTTTTCTTGTTACGCTATTTCATTATCTGACTTTGCTTTGAACCAATTATGTCACCTGGTTGATGAGAGAAAAAGTAATTACATTAACAGGATACTAAGAGTAGATGTAGACCCACTCAGTTGAGATAATGTAGAGAAAGAAAGACAGAAGTTGGTATCCAGATCACTAAGTACTAATACACCCATTATTAGAGGATGTAGTTTCTTTAGCCTGGGGTAACTATTCTGGAAGCCCCAAGTATCAGAGAGGCACTGATAGAATCATTTATTTTTATCCCCATGATGTCTGTAATAATCATCCCATTAGTTTCCCCCTATGGAAAATAGCAGAATAAGTCTTCAAAAACTATAACAAGAGGATGGTTAGACTTTTTTCCTGGAAGCAGGGCAAGGATTGGGGGGGGGGGGGAAGCCTCCATCTTCACTTATCCAGAAGAACTGGAGTGATTGGAAACCCAAGCCTAGCGAAGCAAGGCAAGGAATGCCAACAGGCCAAGCCTTGAGCTTGCCGGTGGTAGAAATAGTAGTGGTACAAATTGCACTGGATTTTACACCCAAGAAGTCACCAAAGAGATGAACCAGTGATTTCTATGGGAGTTCCAAAGGAAACATTACCTTGAATTTTTGTAGAAGCTGCTTTATTACTTCTTCTGTTCTCATGTTACTGTTTATTCTCACTTTAGTTTCAGATCCAAAAGCTGGAGTAAAAATGGATGTCTAGAAGGGGAAAATGAACATTATAGCCACATCCCAAGGTTTGATTCTTCTATTGGCAGAAGGCCTATCTCTAGGTCCAAGAGTATCGGTAACAGAAGGCTCTGGGTCTAAAATAATTGTCTGAATCTGTGGATGTCTGATATAGATTTTTTTAAAAAAAGATTCTGCTACATTAGTTGAGTATTGATTTTTAAAAATTGATTTTAAAAATTAAAAAAAAAGGTTTTAAAAAACCCTTCAATTCAGGAATTTATGCCTCCCCTTCCCCATGCAGAGAGTCACTCCTTGTATTTGAGAATAAACCAAAAATAAAGGAGGAAAAAGCAATTGGCCCAAACCAGTCATCATCAGTTGTATGTGATAGTATATGCAATGTTGCCCACCCAACACAACAAAGAAGGGAGGAAACTGGATTTTCTCATCACTTTTTTTCTGGTCTAGCCCCACCCAGGAAACCTTTACATCTTTCTATAGGATTATGCCATTCATTAATTGGTTCATTTGATCTAAGAAGTCTTCCATACTTTCTTCCCATGCCTAGAGTTCCTTGAATTAGTTTGGTTTCAGATAAGAGGGGAAAAAAATGATGACACGGGTGAAATTTCTAGGATAGGGTTTTGTTAAAGTTAAATTCAATTCCACATTCTAGTGCTGTCAACAGAGTCAACATTGGCATAAGTGACATAAGACGCCATCAAGGACATGGATGGGCAGAGAAGGAAGTGACCTGAAGATTTATTAAGGATAATGAACAATGATGAACAAACTTGAGCACTACATAGTTCTCTATGATGATAGATAGAAATAGATCAAAGAAGAGACAGATAGCAATAGACAGACAGACAGATAGACTGACGATGGATAGACAGAGAGAAAAAAAGTTCTTTGCTGGTTTGGATTGTTTCATTAATTGCATTTGCTTTCTCAGTACAAAACAATATTTGATATTTGTAGTTACTTAAATGTTTTTGATGAGTTGATTGTATGTTTATGTGTGTGTTTGTGTATACTGAAAGATGAAAGGAAAGAAGAGGAAAACAGAAGAGAGACAGAGGGAAGGAGAGAAGGTGAGAAAGGGAAGAGAAGAGAAGAGAAGAGAAGAGAAGAGAAGAGAAGAGAAGAGAAGAGAAGAGAAGAGAAGAGAAGAGAAGAGAAGAGAAGAGAAGAGAAGAGAAGAGAGGATGGAGAAGAAGAGGAACAGAGAAACACAGATAGATGGAGACAGAGTCAGAGACAGAAACTGGAGAATGCTTCCCAGATCACTGATTAGAGTCTCTATAAAGGATTAAAGGGAAAAGTACAGAAAGAATGTCATAGTATGGAAAGCTACTGACTGACTTTGATCTACACTGGGAGGAGGAGTGTCCTTGCTCTTGAGCTGGGAGGGACTTCAGAGGACATCTAATACAATCCCACATTTTACAGATAATGAAACTGAGGCCCAGAGTAGAATAATTATCGAATAATTCCCAAATGATGTGCATTATTTCCTATTTATTCTGGATATAGTTTATATGCATGATTTTGTATTATTAGATTGTGAACCCCCTGAAAGAAAGGACTGTTTTTGCTTTTTTCTTGATTCTCCAGCTCTTAACACAATGGGCAGGTCATAAAAGGGGCTTAATAAATGCTTTTTAACCAACTGGAGCAGAATATTTTGCCTCAGTGGTACTTTTTGTTTCACAGAGGTAATTCGGTGGAATAGATAGAACATTGCACCTGGAATCAGGAAGACTTGAATTCATATTTCACGTTGTCACACTTAGAAGCTGTGGGTCACTGTATTTGTATTGATCAGAGTTCTGGAAAGACTTAAGGATTCTGATCAACACAATCACCAATCATGATCCCAGAGGACTTATGAGAAAGCATAGTACAACCCTCTTGACAAAAAAGTAGAGGGACAGAGGGTGAGGAATGAGATTTATGTTTTGGTAGTGGCTAAAATGGGAATTTGGATATGAATATCTGTTTTATAGGTTATCCCTTTTCTTTTCCCCTTCCTTCTTGTCTTTTCTTCCCTCCCATCCTCCTTTGTCCCTTCCCTTTCCCTTTCTCTTCTCTCCCTTCCATTTTTCCTTCCCCTTCTTTTCCCTTCCTTTCCTTTCCCCTTTTTCCCAATTGGAGGAAGAGGGGAGAAAATAAATTTTTGCTCATGGAAAAAACAAACAAAACTATAAAAATCAACAAAAAAATTCTCCTCAATGACCCATACTTTAAAATCCCTTCCTTTTCCATTGATTTTTAACTCACCTCCTGGTCATAGAAGTGACCATTAATAGATACTCTGTGATTCTGTTGATTTCTTCTCTTTATCTTGCCAAGGTTTACCTTGTTTCTCACTAAGGTTGCTTCACTCCTTGTTCTGTATAGCAAGGGAGAATCTGGCTCATCCCCAACTAGAGGCCTCAGGGTGCTGCTGTTATAAGACACATAATCTAAGAAGAATGCAATATTATTAGCTTGTGTACACTTCCCTGTTTCCTAGGTTGCTCCTGGAACTGTTTAAAAAAAAGGAGGGATGTTCTCAGGGATGATTTAGAATATCTGAAATCCAGACTAATCCTTCCCCCCTTCCTGTACTACTTTGCTTTCTGCAAGAAAGGATAATAATGACCACACAGACATATATCCAGAATCTATAACCCCAATACCCTTAATTTAAATGGATTTCATAAAAGGGAGGAATAGCAAGAGGTCATGAGGCAGAGGAGCTGCCATTCTGAAGAGGTGAAACCTAGGTCTAAGAGGGTAAAGAGTGGGTACGAACACTTGGTGATGATCCCAAGAGACGATGCAGCCAAAGGGTTGCCAAAGTGCAGTTACAGTGGCTTTGGTCATATAATCATTTGCAAGTTGAAGCAGCAGATTGTGGAGTGGGCTGGTGAGAAACCCATACCATATACCTGATAACTTCAATTGGCTCCCCTCCATTGATAGAAGATAAGTGGTCCTCCATTAACTGATTAACTGACTAAACATTTTCCTCTTATTTTCCCTCTTTCTAAAACAGGGGAGAGGAACTTAATCTGTTTTCTTAAGTGACAGCTGCTATTTCAGTTGAATGATTCCCCAATCAATTTCTATGATTGCCTTTTTTAAAAACTCATTCCCTCTTGTGTGTGTGTGTGTGTGTGTGTGTGTGTGTGTGTGTGTGGAGAGAGAGAGAGAGAGAGAGAGAGAGAGAGAGAGAGAGAGAGAGACAGACAGACAGAGACAGACAGGCAGAGACTCTTACATTTTCAGGCCCCACAACTGAAAAGCATAATATCTTTTATAATGATGTGATTGATTTCTCCCTTCAGTAAAAGAAGGATGAAGGGGGAAGCTCTGGAGCCAAGAAGAGAGAACATATGAATCTATATTGCTGTTGTTATTATTGTTTAAACAACTAATTCTTTTTTTTTTAGGTTTTTGCAAGGCAAATTGGGTTAAGAGGCTTGCCCAAGGCCACGCCGCTAGGTAATTATTAAGTGTCCTGACTCCAGGGCTGATGCTCTATCCACTGTGCCACCTAGTCACCCCTGCTATTCCTTTGAAATGTGTAATAAAGTTATCATGGAAATTTCTTTCTCTTTTTTCCCTTCCCCCACCCCCCATGGCTACCAAAACACACAGATAGATTGTGTTTGTGTGTGTGTGTGTGTGTGTGTGACACACATATATAGGCACATATACATTTTTATGTAAAATTACTCTAGACATACTTCTGTTTATCAGTTTTAAAAGGTTACTTTTGCAACCTTTTTTTTTGAACTCACCCAATCACAAAGAAAACTCAATGTTTTTTTTTTAAATCAAAATTTTGTTTCTTTCCCAGGTAAAATTTCTTCTTTTCTAACCAATTCACTACAGTAAATGTTGTTTGTCCTTCGTTACCAAAGAGAATCAATGATATCAGGAAGATTATGTCCTGACATGCCAGTGGATTGAGTTTAAGTGAGGCAGAGCTGTGCAAAGTCATCAGCCTCACTCTCTCCTCTGGAGTCATCTGGGTCCTGTGACCAGGTGTGGATCAGGACGACTGGAGATAACTCTGGTTGCAGAGGGAGATCTTGGCCTCTTAAAGGATCTTTTCCTCTCACCATTTATCTGAGGCAATGCCTATTCAGTGAATAAAGCTAGGTAAGAAGTGAGACCAAAAATGACCTCTTTTGCCTAGTTAAAAAAAATCAATCAGGGAAGGAAAAACTTCAATGTTTCTGGTTCAAACAGAAACTACTGCTATTTGCACTCACTCTGAACTATCAAAATCCAAACAATGACCAAATGAGGCTTGAGCTGGGACCTATTATTGGTCCACAATTGAGAGAAAGAGTGATTTGGGTTTATTGCATAGTCAGGTAATTCCTTTGGATCCCAAAAGGTTTTATCAAAGACTGCTTTTTCAGAGTTGTATTTCAAGAAATCTTAATTGAAACAAAAAGGACAAAAGAATTAATTTTCCCAGCTTTTTAAAATAATGGAATAAATAGGGTAGAGAAAAAAATAATCTAGCTTGTAAACCCCAAGATATCTTGTGAGGTGTCAGTGAGCAAAATTTATATTCCTTTGGACAGAATACTCCCAGGTAAAGGTATGATTCCCTAGGTGGACAGAAGAAAGAAGGGAGAGAGGAAGGGAGGGAGTGACAAAGGAAGGAAAGAAGGGAAGGAAGAAGGTTATCGAAGCAATAGGATTATAAATGCATTTTTGTGGTTGTTGTTTTTGCTGATATTTACATATGTTGGACCAACCCATAAGTTATTTACCTAGTTAAATAAATAATGATTGTTGGCACATGAGTGCATTTATTCAAACTTTCTCATGGTCACGAGTTTATCTCCAGCTCATTTTACAGAAGAGGAAACTGAGTCAAACAGGGTTAGATGAACACACAGCTGGTGAGTGTCTCTGGCCAGATTTGAACTCAGGGAAATGAGTGTTCCTGCTTCCCAGCCTGGTACACTGTATCACCTAACTGTCCTTTAGGAGAAGATAATAACTGGAAATGAATCAGCAAGCATTCACGAGTAAAGAAGGTTCCTACTTGGAGAAGACAAGTTCAGGAAGAACTGCTGAGAGCAATTAGAAGCATAGATTACATGGAAGTCTTATTACCTTTGAGAAAAGAATTAGCAAACACTGGACCAAATAAGACTGCAAAGGATGAAATAGATTATATTTTCAGAAACAGGAAAAGACTTGCTGCTGATGTGGGAGTTATTCTTAAAATCAGTGATCTGAATACACTTAAACCATCAACTTGTCAAGGCAAAAATAAAAATAAAGAAAAAGAAGACAAAAATTAAAATTAAAATAGAATATTAAATAAAATAGAATTTAAACAGAATTAAAATAGAAAAACTCTAAGTTAAACTATGTATATAAATAATCAGCACAAGACAATGAGAAAAGGACATCAAAAGATATAGGCACAAATCACTATAATCTTATGCAGAAATTTCATTCAATTTTCAGAAAATTGAAATGTGATGGGTATATGCACCAATCTTGCTGAAAGATGGAAAACAGCCAGACAGTGGTTGAAAGTACTGATAATAATGGCAGTGATGATCCCAAAGTACCAAACAACCACCACACAACAAAATTTAGAAATAAAAAAATAACAAAAAATCCATAGCAGCATTACATTGTCATAGAATCTTTTCCTTTTCCCTTACACATGTGCATGTATTTTAAAACTAAATGATGAAAATGATTTTCAAGAAAAACCTTTGACTGGAAATGAAAAAAAAATTCAGAGAATCAAGCAGGATCATCACTGATCCCAAGGAATACCCCACATACAACAGAAGGTGTTGACACTGACCTTCCTGGGAGTCCTTGACTTCATGCATAGAACATTGCTTTTTCTCCAGCTCACTGATGTGATAGAGGTCATCAAATTCTCCCCAACGGGTCATACCTCTGAAATAAAGCATTCATTATGTCAGTGACATCTATGACAGTTATGCTAAGGATGATGATGCTTGTCCTTCATTCTTGAAGACCATCATATCAGGGAGGTTGATGCCATGACAAGCACACGACTTGGATTTGAATTGGGGGGGGGGGTGCTGTGCTCAGTCTACAGTCTTACTTTCTCTTCCTTAACCATCTGGGTCCAGTGGCCAGAGAGGAATCAGGATGATTGGAGATGGCCCTGGGTGTGAGGCAGTCAGGGTTAAGTGACTTGCCTAAGCTAGTAAGTAGCCAAGTGTCTGAGGCTGGATTTGAACTCCCATCCTCCAGACTCCAAGGTCAGTGTCTATCCACTGCACCACCTAGCTATCCTTTATGCTAAGGATATCCTTCACTCAAGGGCCACACCTTTAGGGCTGTACACATTTGTATACCTTTAATCCTCACAGAGTTGCTGTAGGTAGGAGTGACTGTCAGACTGGTGATAAAATATTGTTAGATTTGATGAAAGGAGACCTCAACAATTGTAAAGACTTCTTACAACTTCAATGACCAATAGCTGTTGACAGATTTAATGCATGTTTTTGTCTTGGACTAGTTTTGAGATTTCCCTGGTGAATGTATCCTGCCATTTGTTGTGAACCCCCAATGAACAAATTTCCTCTACCAATGCCAATTGGTACCTGCAATTGATCTGAGATGTTCTTGCTGTTGTCATTCTATGTACATTGCTAAGGGGCACCAAGATGGTAACTAACTTGCCTGGATCCCACAATCCATACAGCTGTCAGTGGTGGGACTTGAGCTCAGATCTTCCTGACTCTGAAGCTGGCCTCTGTTCATTATCCCTTGATATCATACTATCTAAAAAAGCAAAACATTATCTATAAAGAGGTCCATGATAGTTGGAGCACTGAATGACTCATATCCTATCAAGTTCAAGAAACAGATGATTCTAAAGGAAACAGGAACTGCCATCATCTTGGATCTGGTGGTTTGTGGCAGAAGTTCAGAATTTTGCTTTCATATCAATTTTAATCTTTTTGTGTCTAGGATCTAGCATGGTACCTGAGACATAGTAGGTGTTTCATACATGATTATTAATTTGTTGATGCTATAAGACGATTCCCTAGGGGGGACAGGATTTAAAAGGAGAAGAGGGATCTTTAATGAGTAACAGAGCAGTAGTTATTTAATGCTAATCTAATCATTCAAGGGTTTGTGGTTTTCTCGGTGTAAGCATTTCTTCCTTAATACAGATCACAATATCTCTTCAATTTAACAGATAGTCTCCACTAGCTGAGATGGATTAAAAACCAAAAAACCTCATGACCCAGTGACCAAAGCAATGATGAGTCTTCCTGAACCAATATAGACTTGTCCTTGATGATCAGACAAATTTTATCACCAGACCTATCCTCAGATGTACAAATACTACATGCTCCTACAAGTCAACCATCTCAGTTTTCATCCAGGTTCTTCATCACCTTGTCTACTTTGTTTACATTTTTCTAGTTATATACAAGGAAGTTTGGAAAACTCAAAGGATAGAGACTCCTTCTACCTCAGTTCACACTTTTATCCTGCTTGCCATGGTGAGCATGAAACAATTGATGAGAGATTCCATAGAAGTCTCCTGTTCTGAGTCTGTGACTACAACATACATGTGAGTTCTGGGCTGAAGTAGGGAATGGAAGACAGGGACAGTCTCTTGTGATCAGAGTCTCTGTGATGAAATAAGAAGTTTTCAAGTTGTAAAACTCCCCAAAGAGATTCAGCATTGTCTAAGCATTCAAGGATTTGTGCTTCTGTTGATGTAAGCCTATCTTCATATTACAGATTACAACATCTCTACAACTTAACAGATGGTTTCCAGTAGCTGCAGTGGAAGAAAAAGTTCATTTCCCAATGACAAGTGTAATGGGGTGAGTCTTTCTGAACCAAAGTAGATTTATCCTTGAACAACAAACAAGGGTTCATTGCCAGACTATTCTCAGACATAGAAGAAGTACATGTAAACTGTTGGGAAAGCCTTTGAAAGCCTAGGATCCTCTGCCCTCTCCAATAAGGGACCAGAGTATGATCTGGCTAGAGCTTGAGCTCCAAGAAAAGAATGAATTGATAACATTTGGACTACATGTAACAAGTGCCATCTAAATATCCCTGAGAATTCTTGTCTCTGGAAGCCCTTACTTATTTCCCAGGTTCAGGTTGGATGTTTGGGAGTATACATTATTCAAATTGCAGTCTGACCCCCTAAATTAGATGCTCTAATTACTTACAGACCATGCAATAAGAAATGAAATAACAAAACAATTAAAGACAAAATAGTAGCCACATAATGAACTAGGAAAGAGAATTGAAGTAATAGAAGCATTCATAGCCATCTTATATACAAATGGGGATAATTCCTTGTGGGTGCTAGAAGTTTTATAATTCTGGCTAGAAAAAGGGACAGTCAATCAATTAGGATTTTTTGAGTAATCACTTTGTATCTGGAACCATGCTAAACTCTAAGGGATACAAAGAAAGACAAAACACAATCCCTTCTCCAATGGAGCTCCCATCTAATGGGAATTCCTTTATGAGAAAACTCCTTTTTCTGCCATTTATAATCTTAGTTGCCTAGAATATTAAGAAGCTAAGTATCTTACTCAGGGTCTTAAAGGCAATCTGGGTCAGAATCCTTCTGGCTCTGAGACCCTTTAACAAAATATTACAATCAATATCTTTTAAATCCATACTGATTTTTCCATACTTGAGGTACTTTCCCCTCTTGTTTCTTTTTAAATCTCTGTGACAAGGGATCATTCTCTGGGAAGGTGTTAGGAGGAGCCATATATTCCTAAATGAAGACAGGGACATACTGGAGGCAGCTAGGATAGATAGCAGGCAAGCTGTTAATTAAATTTTCAATGTGAACATTTATATCCTAGGAACCAGCAAATACTATAACAGAGAATGGATGGATGGATGGATAGATAGATAGATAGGTAGGTAGACAGATAGATAGATAAATAGATAAACAGATAAATAGATAGATATAGATAGATAGTTATAGATAGATAGATATAGATAAATAGATAGATAGGTAGATAGATAGATAGATAGCCAACCATGGGACTCTAGATTTAAGAAAGTGATAAAATGTTTATAATAAACTTAAAAGCTTGCCAAACATATATATATATATAATATATATATATATTATATATATATATATATATATATATATATATGCTCATGCAGCTAGATGATGTAGTGAATAGAACACTAGCTCTGGAGACAGGAGATCTGGGTTTAAATCGAACCTTAGACATTTATTAGCTGGGTGACCTCAGGAAAGTCACTTAACCCTATTTCCCTTGGTTCTTCATCTGCAAAATGAGCTGGAGAAGGAAATGATAAACAATATCTCTGTCAAGAAAACTCTAAATGAAGCCATGGAGAGTTGGACACAACTGAAAATACTCAACAACAAAACGTGTGTGTGTATTTGTATGTATGTATGTCTACATTATATATTATACATATGTATACATATATCTAACTATCAAGAGTTATGGGTTGAAAAGCAGATTGTTAATCACACCTTGAATGTAAATAATATAAAAACTAAAGAAAACAAAAATAATATGATTTTTATACAGTCTTGCATCAAATAAAAAGTGGTATATAGTTACCTATACCCACTCCTGGCCCAGTGATATAAAGTTCAGAGTTTGGTGCTGGCTACATCATGGGAATATGTCAAAACCTTTTGGGAAGTTTAAAGACACCTTCCTCTAGTCTGGGAGTATCAGGTTTCTCCCAGGACCACAAAGCAGTTTCACTTCCCAGGTTCCTCTTCTGTTTTTCTTGTTTAACTCTGATCTATGACTCATTTTCCTGTCTCCACTAGGAAGACCTTCAACACTTCTGCATTTTTAGAACTCGAAGACTTTCACTCAACTGAAGTCCTCTCCTGGTGGCATCAATGCTGTGTAGCCAGACACATAGTGCCCTTGGAATTAGAGTACAGGGAATTTCTTCCAATGAGTGAAAAGGAAATTAAGTTCTAGGGACTTTCATTCATGTAAGGATGGTAGCTTGACAAGGGAGAGGGAATTCTGGGCTTGGATTCAGAATGACTTGGTTTTTTATTATAGTCTCAGAAGTTTATGACGAGATGATTCCAAAGGGGTAGTGATTATAACTTCTAAGTATATTAGGCCCCAGAGCTATGAACTGTAAACTGTAAGTTCATTCGCTTAATCATAGGAAAATAACTAGAAGATCATCATTGTTTTTGTCTTGTTGTGGTGACCAAGCCCAGTGTGGTGAGGTCACTCAATTACATGGAAAAATCCCCCAATTTTTTTTGTTGCCCTTGTGTCCCCTATCATCCCTCTATTGCCCCAAATGGGAAGATGGTCATAAGCATTTGGTCAGTAAATGACTCTTTTTGGTGGTCGGAAGACTGCCTTTCTATTGGTCCATTGGTTCACATAGATATTTTTTTTTAGGTTTTTACAAGGTAATGGGGTTAAGTGGCTTGCCCAAGGCCATACAGCTAGGTAATTATTAAGTGTCTGAGGTCAGATTTGAACCCAGGTCCTCCTGACTTCAGGGCCGGTGTTTTATCCACTGCACCACCTAGTCATCCCATATAGATATTTTGATATCAGTTTATCAGCTTGCCCTATGGGGCTGCTCATCAGCTTGGCATGACCTCCTGAAAGGTCAAAACAGGGCTGTCTAGTTCTACTCAGCATTTGTCAATCTATGTGATTCTCTATTTTATCTAGATCTTCCTGGAACATCAAGGTCAAAAATCTATCAACCAATAAAGCTCTCTAGCCTATTCTTCTGGAACATCTATAAAACAAAAGTCCTGGAAGGAAGGGGCATCACAGATCATGAGGCAGACTTGAGTTCCACTTCATGAGGGAGCCATGGATCTTTTACTAAAGTGCCATCGACTCACAGCTCTGCCTCTTTTACTGTAGGTTGGGCAATTTGGGACCCTACATCTCACAGGGTGACTATGAAGTGAAAAACTTACAAGTTAGAGAATGAGGCCCAGGTGCTAGATGCAAGGACAATGACACTGATAAGGAAGAAGGACTGAAAGTTGAAAAAGAAACCAACAAATTTCAGATGTAAGACCCAACAAACCAAAACAAAACACAAACACAAAAGACCACAATAGTCTTCTATCATTTGACAGAGAGGACTATAAGAACTCTATATACTTCAGTAGGCCTTGAAGTCAATATTACACTATATAATAGTATGATAATTAAGGTTCCTAAGGATGTTGTTGTTGTTGGGAGTGGTGGTCTGTTGTTGAGGCAGTTAAGATTGAGTGACTTTCAATCAGGGTCACACAGCTGGTAAGTGCAAAGTGTCTAAGGTTGGATTTGAACTCAGGTCCTCTTGACTCCAAGGCCAGTGCTCACCCATTGTACCACCTAGTTGCCCCTCTTAAAGATGATTTTGAAGCAACAAAATGATCAGTCAACCAAAACCTACTGGGCATTTGCTAAGTACCAGGCTCTAGGAAGAAAAAACTTAAGTATACTCTCTACCTCCAGTTTAAGAAGGTAGGAAAATATGCAACATAGTTTAGAAAAATTTCCACATAAAACTTTAGCCAACTAACTTAGAGTTTCAGTTCTTTAGAAAAGTAATGTATAAAACATAGCATTTCTCACATATGCCAGATAAATTAGGTATGTCCCCATTAACCCCTCTTTCTCATCACTCCTTCCCCCATCCATTTTGTAACTGAGGCACAGGAAGGTCAAGAATTTTACCCAAAGTCAAGTAACAGATTCAGGTCCAGCACATGAGTGACCTGACCCCCATTCAGTAAAGTTTGCTTCTCTTGCTATATTGTCATGTTGGTCATTGGTAGGACATAAGAAGTTATTAGCGAAAAAGGTTCTATCATCATCCCTGTGGATTGTGGCATAGTAATAGTCTCCAAACATGATGAAGCAGCTAAGAAAAGCAGCCTGGAAAATCTATTTAACTAGACTTGGTGCTTGAATCTTGGTGTCTTAAAATAGTTCTACTTAAATCCTTTGAACTATCATTGATCATTTCATAAGATCTAAGTTGCAAAAATAAGGCAATTTACTAGGCACATGAAGATTAAAGATTTGGAATCACTCCATGATGATAAATGCCTTCTAAAGCATGGAAATGATGGGGAATCACCTGATAAATGATACTCACTCTGCCTCAGTTTGGATATCTTTTAAGGCAGTGGAGGTGATTGGATCGAAATATTCTAATTCTATGCTAAATATTGCATTTTATCCTCGATCATGTATATCATTTTAAAGTATGGATTATGTTTTGTTTATGAGTACAATCAATACTGTATATAAGTGCTACAAGATTACAGTGAAACTTCCTAAGATACATAAAGAAGAATTTATTCTAATTTAATACCCACCAAAATCAATCCTCCAGTATAGGGGGTTTTTAATTGAACTAGAAAAATAATTCAGTATTTGATTGACAGTTGATAACCATAGATGACATAGCCCCTTCCATAGAATTTGTTTATTGTCATTCTTCTTTTGAGAGAGAGAGAGAGAGAGAGAGAGAGAGAGAGAGAGAGAGAGAGAGAGCTGACACATGGAGTTGACACTGGAAGTAAGAAAATATTAATGGAATTTCATTTCTTAGGAGAGTGACAGTTAATTCCCTTGGAGAAAATCTATGAATGATTTGTACAGTTAACTGTGTGGAAAAAATATTTTGTAAAGATATTTTGAGGTTAATTCTTCAGGGGAGCTGAATAAAATGAATAGATTTTTATTGTTAGTGAGAATTGAACTGGTTAGTCCTGATTTGTGGAGAAAAGCAGTTCCCTGAAAATGAACTAAAGTCCCTGTGTTCTAATAAGAATTGATTTTGGGGGCTATACTTTCAGTCTTTTGGAGGATATGGCAATAGGTAATGTATGAGAGGAATTCTAGTCAGCAAATTCTTTTGCATGATGTCCCAAAGCACAGAAGCGATTTTGGTGATGGATGCATTGTTTATCTTATTATTGGTTACTATTAATTAATGAGAGATCTCAGTTCTACAAGACTGGGAACTCAAAGTGATTTTGATGAGGATTAGTAGGAATATTTAAGGGATGCAAAAAAATATTCATGTGAAAGCTGATGTTTAAGTTGACTTTTAAAGGAAAACTGGGCAGTCAAGGAGAGCATGGCATCAGTCCATGACTCAGAGATATAAGAAGGGGCATTGAGTGTTATGTATAAGGAACAGTAAGAAGGGCTAGAAAGACTGGATGGGAGAATGAATGAAGGGATGTAAAAAAACTCAAAAGATGGATCAAGAAGGGCCTTCAATGCTAAAGAAAACAGTTTTCATTTATTGTTACAGGCAATAGTGTTCCATTGGTATTTATAAGCAGAAGAGTGGCATTACATTTGTGCTTTAGGAAAATCATTTTGATGAGTGAGAGGAGGATGAGTTGGGGTGGAAGTGATGCTTGGGGCAGGAATTCCAATTAGAGACTATTGTAATGGTCCAAGCAAGAAGGGATGAAGGAGATGGAAGAGGGGGAGGAGGAGGGTGGAGCTGGTGGTGTTGGTGTGAAGGAAGCTATAAATTTGGAGTTTGAAGGTGAAAGAAGACAACTCATGAGAGATCTCAGTTATACAAGATGAGATTCAAATGGAATGATTAATTAGCCTAGTTATTGAGAGAGTTAGCATTTTTAGAAATTTAATGAATGACACTCTGAGTCATTTTTGAACTCAATGAAAGAAAAATTAATGAAATGATTAGTCAATAACAAACTGACGTACAATTGCATATAACACCCATGTGCCAGATCCTATGGTGTTATCACAAAGCAGATCTCATTGGATCCTTACAACTACCTTCTGAGGTAGGTGCTATTATTTTCATCATCCTTATTTTGATTGTTGTTGCTGTGTTGTTTTAATCATGACTGACTTTTTGTGACCCCATTTGTGGTTTCTTTGGCAAAGAAAGCAGAGTGATTTTCTATTGCTTTCTCCAGTTCATTTTACACATGAGGAAACTGAGGTTAAGTTATCTACTCAGCCTACACAGCTAGCAAGTGTCTGAGGCTGGATTTGAACTCAGGTCTTCCTGGTTCCACCCCTGTGCTCTACCCACTGTCACATAGCTGCCCTAAATTCTATTTTACAGTTTGAGGAAACTGAGGCCATTGAGATTAAGTGACTTTCCTAGGGTCAGACAGCCAGTAAGTGTATGAGGCTAAAGCTGAACCCTGGCCTTCCTAATCCTAGGCTTAGTGCTTTATCCATTGTACCAACTAGCTGTCTCCTCTTTCTGGGTTTTATTTCTTCAGCTTAGAAATGGAAAGAATTCCACTTATTTACTACCTTTCAGAAATAGTATTCTGAAAATAAATGTTGAATGAAGTCATCACATAGAGGGAATTCACCAATTTTATTTCAGATTCTTAATATTTAAAGCCTTCCTTTTGAGGTTCAATTCAAGTGTCTATTTAGATCTTTCTTATTCTCCCAAATCACAATGTGTTTTGAAAAATGGGAGTGGAATGTGATTTCATTGTATAGTGAGACATGAGAAAACTCCTTTTACCAATGCAGGTTGGCACCTTCCATTCACCTTACCATCTTAGAGTTATCTCCTGAACTAGAAGGCAAATGACCTGCCCAGGAATACATACCAAATAGATGTCAAAGGTGGGACTTGAACACAGGTTTTTCCCTGTTGTTCTGTGTAAATTTCATAATTTCTGTGTACCTTATTCCTCCAAACAAATGACATAAGCTCCTTGACAGCAAGGGTCATTTATGTTTTGGTCTTTTTGACCCCATCATCTAAAACAATACATGGAACAAGTGACATTTAATAATTACCTATTGAATTGAATGAAATTTCATTTCATTCTTGTCCAAGATAGTCATCTTGTCAATTCAAGCTCATGAAAACTGACTTTCGAGATTTTGAATTTTAAGGACTACCTCAAAGGGATTTGAGAAGACCACAAAGGAACTTGATGATGGTTTAACATGCAACTACAGAAATATCTTTTCTAAATTGCTTACTATTTTCACTTTATTTTTTGTCATTTTCCTCCTTTTATTCTGTTTCGTTTTTCACGTGACTAAAATGAAAATGTTTTACATGATTGTGCATATATAATCTAAATCAAATCATTTATCACTTAGGTAAGAGGAAGGAAGAAAATTTGGAACTCAAAATTTTAAAAATTTGAATATTAAAAATTGTTTTTATATGTAATTGGGGAAAATACTATTTAAAAAATAAATTACTTTGTTCCTTACAGGGAGTATTGAAATTAAACTTTGATTAATCAGTTTCTATGGGTTGTACCCTAGGGGAGTTTGAGAATCCTTATGTAGTGTGAAGAATAATCCCCAAATTGATTTATTTTAGGAATTTGAAATTTTCTCTATAGTATACTCCAGTAGTTTATTTAAATTATGCTATTGGCTATGGAGGTGAGGGGTGGGGAAGAAAGCATCAGCCTATATTTTATAAGAAATGGGAGCCAAGATAAGTTGAGTTTTGCCCAGGAGAAGTGGGTTGGGTCATCATGCAACTTGACTCTGCTACCTCAGGAATGTTGTCCCTTACAAACAATGGGGGCCTGGTTTAGAAAAGGAAAAAGACCATGGAGCTCTGCATTCCTTTTGTAAGGGAAATACTTGCATTCCTTTGACAATTACAGGCTTTTCCCCTATCACCAGAATCAAAAGGTTAAAAGTATTCTGTTATCTTCTTCCTTGCTCTGCTCTCCCATACCCAACCACCATAGGCAATCACCATGACCTCACTTCGTTCTTGTCCATAGCATCCTACTTTGGTGGTCTAGTTCCCTACTGTGCCTTAAATGCTCTATGGAAAGCAACTTAGAAGATGACAAATCAAGGAGAAATGTTCACCCCAGTTCCCTGTTCCATCATTCCTTCCTCAATTCCCATTTTGTTTTTAGAATGGCCATGAATTCTATTATAAATGAAGGGGGAAAAAAGAATAATTTTAATGACACCAATTCTAATTCACTGATGGTGAATTTTAGATTAACTTCTAGAAATTGATTCAATTCCCTTCCTTCCTACAGTAGGTTTGAGAGAGCCAGGCTAGGGTCTTGAAGGATCAAAAGTGAAAGGAAATAAGCCTTTATATGATGTTTACTATGTGACAGCTACTGGAATAAGCATTTTGATCTTTATTTTTTTTACAAATATTATGTCATTTGATTCTCGCAACAATCTTGGGCCATAGGTATTGTTATGATTCCCATTTTATGGTTGAGGAAACAGGTGAAGGGTCTTGCCCAGGGTCATACCATTTGTAACTATCTGAGGCAGGATCTGAACTAGTTTTTCCTGACTCTAGACACAGTACTCTATGTACTGTCCTCTACCAATTAGGCTGAACATTACTAAGGCTTAGAGAGTTTGGAAAGTATGTAAACATAGCTTGGAAATAAAAGATACTGTTTGGAACAGAAAACTTACCTCTAGTAGATAATGATCTTTGTTTTTTAAAGAGGAAATATATTGCTCACTTTGATTCTGGTCTAAAGAGAGCTCATATTTTCATTATATTGTATTTCACATAACTGGGTTATATAGCTCACCCCTTCTGGGAGAATAAGGTTGAGGACTTGATGGTAGCAAAAGATGGGAGCTGCTTCTCATCTTGCATTTTCAAACGGATTGGTCTTTGTACTCCCCAGAAAATATCCAGAATTCCTTCGATAACTAGATTGTCATCTTCAGCCTAGGGAAAAAAAAATCCCATCAGCACTCTTTGTAATGTATCAAAAAATTCCATTATGCTCTCTGAAAAATAAAACTATTGAATATTCAAGATGTAAAATCAATAATTTTTCTCTAATTTCTTACTTTCTCAAGGAGAAAAAGCAGGAGAAATTGACAGGAAAAAATGTGTGTGGTTTCCCAATGTATCTGCAAACAATTTCATTGTTTAGGAAATCTTTCATCCATAGTAAGAGGAATAGTAATCTAGTCACTGATTTTTAAAAATAAATTTGTAATGGTATCTTTAATTATTAAAATTTCTTGCATTATTTTCCCTCTCCTCACTTCCAAAGAGCCAAGTACAAAGATATGTAAAAAAATAGAAATATATATAAATATAGAACTTTATAGAAATAGTTAGAAAATAAAGAGATAAAACTATAAACTCAAGTACAAATAATAACCAAAAGGGATAAAAGAAACAAGAAGAGATCTTATATTTATGAAAATATTTATTTCAGTTCTTTTTGTGGTGGTACAATTGAGAGATAACAAATTATGATATACAAATTAGAATACTATTATACTGTTAGAAATGAAAAAAATAGATTATTTAGAAGAGACAGGGAAAGAAAAACCTGATACGGAGTTGAATGAGCAGATTCTGAAGGAATAAATTTTACTATAACATCCAAATTATAAAAATGAATCATTTTGAAGCCTTTTAAATGTAAGAATAAAATGAGCTGTCAGGAGAACAATTCCTACAAAGGCCGGTAGGTGGCACATTGGATTTGAAGCTAGGAAGATCTGAATCTGAATTATAGCTAGGATGCTTATTAGCTGTGTTGTCTAGGTCTGCTTCAGTTTCTTCAACTGTAAAATGGGGATAATAATAGGCCATATTTTCCTGGGATGTTGGAACCATCAAATAGATATTTTAAAGTACCTTGTATACCTTGAAAAGTTTTATTGTTGCAGTTAGATTTATAACTCTGAAAGGTAACAACTTTAAAAGTTGTAACAAATATTTAGAAGTCATTATTCCAGAAAATTGATGATGAAATATGTCATGTATCTCCTGACAGAGTGATGACAGATTTAGGGTTCAGAATATTTTTGTACATAGCCAGTGAAGGAATTTGTTTTGCTTAACTATATACATATTTCTTTTTTTTTCTACCAAGAGGGTTAGAAGTGAGAGGGAGAGAAAATGGATTTATGATAATGAATGTAAATTAATTTTTGTTAATTATAATCATTAAAATACCTTTTAAGATAGAGAGAATGTTGTGGTTACATGTTGTATGTACTTTCTGATGATGTCACTGTATTGTTAATTTTTGCTTGTTTATTTTAATCACAAGAGAGCTCTCACAGAGTTTGGATAATCTGGAAATGTTTTTAATGTAATAGCAATAATTATTATTATAGCTAGTGTTTATTTATCAAGTGCCAACTATGAATCAAACACTGGACTAAACACATTATGAATATTATTTCATTTGTTCCTAATGAAAACTCTGGGAGGTAATTTATATTATTATCCTCTTTGCAATGGAGAAAATGGAGGCAAACAGAGGTTAAAAGGGCTTGCCCAAGATCACACAGCTAAGAGGCTGAGGCCAGTAAAAGTAAAACATATCTATATATACATCTATGTATATCTATATCTATAGCTATAGCTATTAAATTAATGACATAACACAAATAAAATAGTTTAAAGAAAATAATGGCTTAACAGATTGTGGTATAATGAATGTAAAGGAATATTTATTGTGCATAACAGATGATGGAACGAACCATTTCAGACTTGTGAGATCTTTACGAAAGATGCGGAGTGATGTGAGCGGAATAAAGAAAACAATTTAACCAGTTATAACAATAGTATAGAAAAAACACTTTGAAATACCTTCAAACTTTTAAGAGTGCAATGAAAATACCATGAATCCAGAAGGATAAAGATCAAACTCCATTCACCTCAGGCACAAAGGTGAAGAACTGAAAACTTTGAAAGAAATATATCTATTTTTGGACATGATTAATGTGAGAATTTGTTTCACTGGATTATAAATATAAGTACTGAGAGATTTCTTTGAGACTTTTTTTAATGGAGTGCTATCTTAAAGGAACACAAAAGACAAAAGTCCTTATTTGAAAAAGAAAGTTAATAAGCATTTAAAAATAAGAAGATAAAAACAACAAAATCATTCAATACATGGCCATAGTGAATGACTCTTGGGTAGACCTGTGGTTTGGCAAGATTTTATTTAAAAATTCCAGAATTAATATTTATTAGTGCTCTTGATCTATTTTCTTGGGTTTTTCTTGGCAAAAAAAAAAACTGTGTGCTTTATCATTTCTTTCTTGGTCTTTTTTTTCCTTATATGTTTAATTTTCTTCCTTAGTCAACATTGGATGTCCTTGGACTACAGTCATCTCATAAAAAGATCTTGTAGGATGCTTTTTAATTTAAAAAATTGTGCAATATTAGCATGGATTATTTTAGAACTTTTGTAGAATTCTCCTGTGAGTCCATCACAGCCAGGAGGTTTTCCCCTCACCTGCCCTGTCTATGCTTTGGTGCTTTGTGTCTTTTCTGAGATTGGATTGCTAAAGATATATTTTTGGTAGTTAGTTTTGGCATTTTATGTTTTTAAAAGTATTTCTTATTTCTTCTGTGTTCTCAGTTTTGGTAGCATGAGAATTTCACAAAAGGGTCCAATACTTTTTATATCTTCTTATTTTGTAGCTTTTTGATTTTACCTTTTTGATTTGCTTTTTTTTTTTAGATTTTTTTTTCAAGGCAATGGGGTTAAGTGGCTTGCCCAAGGCCACACGGCTAGGTAGTTATTAAGTGTCTGAGGCCGGATTTGAACCCAGGTACTCCTGACTCCAAGGCCGGTGCTCTATCCACTGCGCCACCTAGCCACCCTTGATTTACTTTTTGGTTGATTTGACATTCTGTTTTTTATAATTTGATTGGATAAAGGTTGATTGATTTTGTTAGACTTCTCAAAGAACCAGCTTTCAGTTTCATCATTTCTAAAGGATTTTTGGTTACCAATTTATCTAATTCTCCTTTAATTTTCATTTGTTGACTTTCTTGTTTTTAAAATATATATTCATTTCATTAGTCCTCTCATATTTTGTTGTTGTTGTTTAGTTATTTCAGTCATATCTGACTCTTTGTAACCTCATTTGGGGTTTTCTTGTCAAAGATAGTGGTCTGATTTGCCATTTCCTTATTCAGCTCATTTGGCAGATAGGGAAACTGAGACAGTGTTCTGTGACTTGCCTAGGGTTATATAGCTTGTAAATATCTGAGTCTGTATTCATGGACTCAGGAAGATGAGTTTCCACCTAGCTGGGCCACCTAGTTGCCCCTCTTGTATTTTTTGTGTTTTTATTTAGATACATACATACATACATCTTACATACGTACTTACATTTTTATAGCATTATTGTCTGTAAATTATAAGTTTACTCTGACTTTTTACATTTATTTCCAATATCTCCTTGCCTATTGTTTCAATATCTTTTCTAGGGTCATGTAAGTAAACTATGATGCCACCAGTAAATAGGGATAGTGATAGGTCTTTTTTGACGTTTATCCCTTTAATTTCTTTCTACAACTAGCATCATATTAAATAACATTGGAGAGAATGATCCCCCCACTCTCCCTAATAATATATGGTCAATTTTTGTTAAAGTTGCATATGCTACTAAGATATATAAATGAGACCGCTAGATAATATATGCATTTCTACACACATATATAAAATATACATTGTTTTTACACATACAAACACACAGTCACACATATTACCTGAGGTTGTTTCCTGCCTTAAATACCATCTTTCTGTCTGGAGAATATGACATTGCTCCTTGCTTCAAACTGTTCAATTTTCTGAAATACTTCCTAATTGACAGGGTGTCCTCCAAAGAGGGAACTAACTCTTCTTTGCAAATAGGTGAAAGAGAAAAATCATTCATTCTCTACTTTTCTGGAAGAGGCTCAGGGATCACACAATATTGTTCCTCATCTCAAATTCCTTGAACTCTTAAACTGTTCCACTGTCTCTGGAACTGAGCAGACTTTGTAGGTGAGTCCTACCAGGGTCCATGGGCCACAAGTAGTCCTCAAAACTCATTCATGATGGCCCACATCACATAACTGAAAAATGAAGGAATGGGTGATCACATGTGCCATTTCATGAATATGCCTTGTTCATTACATCTCTTTATATCTATGTTTGTGAGCAGCTTTTTCCCCATGTGAAGTAAAAATAGAACAAAAATTTCCAATGAACATCTTAAATATATTCTTTACATCACCACAATTTCCATCAAACCATGTATAGATGCTTTGGTATTGAAAAAGCAGGCTCAGTGTTCACATTAAAAATGACATGTTCAAAAAAAAGGGGGGGCACTAGGTGGTGCAGTGGATAGAGCACCGGTCCTGGAGTCAGGAGTACCTGAGTTCAAATCCGGCCTCAGACATTTAATAATTACCTAGCTGTGTGGCCTTGGGCAAGCCACTTAACTCCATTGCCCTGCAAAACCTAAAAAATACAAACAAAAAAACTTAGATTGACTCACTTACCTCAATTATTTCTGAAACAGACTGGTTGCTGCTGTTATCTGGCTGCTGAATTGACCTTTCAGATTTATTATCTTGGAGAATAATTCAGAAGTGGAACTTGGGGCCCTTTATATATTATACCTTAATATGTAAGTTGTTTCTTAGTAAATCTGATGATGACTGCGGCATGACATCTTTTCTTAATAAGATGTTAACTCTTTGAGTTGTTCCTTTTAAATCGAAAGGGAAATTTATCAAGGGGCCTTCAGTGAATCATCAAATGGATGAAATTGCAAATTCAAGGATTCTTGTTTTCTAAAAAAATTTTTTTAAGTGACCAAACTTCCTATAGCCCATTTACAATGTTATTCTGACTATTAAATTAATTATCTATACATCATATATTTGTTTTATTAATTTATTTTTAGTTTATGGAATAAAATAAGTATTTCTATAATGGTAAAATTAAAGAAAAGATAACAGGACAGGAAACTGCAATTCTACCATGTACAACTTTGCTATATACATCAAAATTATCACAAACTTTTTTTTCCTTGGATTTTTCCCAAGATGAATACCATTACACACAAATAAGTGTATGTGTATGTAATATGTAGATATAATATGTATATTTAAAATTATTTGATCCATACTTCTATTTATCAGTTCTTTCTTTAGATGAAGGCAGCACCTTCTTCATAGGTTCTTTATAGCTAATTTAAGTATTTATATGTCAAAATAAATTATTTGCTGAAACTCATTCTTAAAATAACATTGCTGTCACTGCATATTATATTCTTTTAGTTTTATTCATTTCATTCTTCATTATTTCATGCAAATCTTTCCATGGTTTTCTCAAATTAATGTGTCCATCCTTTCTTCTAGCATGGAAGTATTCCATCACAATCATACCACAGCTTGTTCAGTCATTCCCCAATTTTAAAGAACAATCTTGTTCTTACCTCACCATATATCAAATGCCGGTTCTTCTGGTCTCCATAAAAAATATTGTAGGTCTTCAATAAACAATTAAGTTCATCTCTAGAAGAAATCACACACAAATG
The DNA here is from genome assembly GCF_037893015.1 of Macrotis lagotis. Taxonomy (NCBI): domain Eukaryota; kingdom Metazoa; phylum Chordata; class Mammalia; order Peramelemorphia; family Peramelidae; genus Macrotis; species Macrotis lagotis. Next base: position 35,191,551 of record NC_133660.1, read on the forward strand.
ATACCATCAATCTCAATAATGTTAATAATAAGAGGAAATTATTTAATTCTCTTTTCCAAAGTAGATAGAATAGAAAGAATAATTCGATTTCTTTCCACCCAAACCTTCTCTAGGACTAAAGTAGATAGCTGACAACTGGAGCGTAGTTTTAAAAGTAGGAATTTTTCTTAAAATTTCTGTATCCATGGCAATTTTTGAGGGGGTAGGTGATAAATGATTATAATCTAAATACAAGGAATGGACTAAAATGATGGTTAGGAAATAGTTAACCTAGAAGAAGCTACTTGGGAACTCAGAAATTGTTTCATATAATTGTCCATTTGTATCAGGGGTCTGCTATTATTTGAAGTGCCTCTTCCTTAGCTTCTGAATGTCATTTGCTTCTTGGATAAACTCTTGCCTCCAGGTATTTTCTCTGGCTGTTTCAGCTTGCCATTAATTCTCTCCCTCTTTGCCTCTGCCTCTCGACTTCCTTCTAATCAGAGCCAGAATCCTACTTTCTGCAAGAAGCTTATCTTGGTTCCCCCTTAATGTGATTTCCTTCCCTCTATGATCATCTCCAATTTATCGGCCTTATCTCTTTTTTTGCACATAGTCGTTTGAATGTTGTCTTTTCCCATAGCATGTGAGCCCTTAGAAAGTAAGAACTTTTTTTTTTTTTGCATTTTCAGGGCTTGACACATAGCAAACACTTGGTGGGACTGAAGAAAAAAGAAAGTTATTGCTTGGGGAGACAGTTTCTTTCAGTTCGGCTTCATTGAAAACAATCTGTTCCAGAATTCTCTTAACATTTCAATTTAATAAACACTAATTAATGCTTACTATTTATGAGACTTTAAGACCAGGCTTTATAATTTGTATTTTATCCTATAGACAATAGGAACCCACTGAATATTGTTGAGTTGAAAACTGACAAGACCATATCCATGCCTGGGAAAGATGGGAAGAAGATGGGAAGAGGGGAGAGATAGGGAGAAGGGAGAAAAATGAGATTATAGCAAGAGTCCATAGCACTGGTCTTGGAGTCAGAAGGATGGGAGTTCAAATCCAGCCTCAGACATTTGACTCTTCCTAGTTGTGTGACCTTGAACAAGTCACTTAACTTTGATTACTTTGCATAGAGGGCCATCTCTAGGCATTCATATCTGGTCACTAGACCCAGATGACTCTGGAGGAGAGTTAGGCTGGTGACTGACTTACCACAGCTCCCCCTAACCAAACTCCAATTTATGTACTTGTTATGACATAGTCTCCCTGATGTCATAATCTTCTTGAAGAATGAAGGACAAACATCATCATCTGACTACTGGCCCCAGGTGGCTCTGGAGGAGAAAGTGAGGCTGGTGACTTAGCCCAACTCCCCCTCACTCAAATCCAATTCATGTGCCTATCGTGACATCACCTCCCTGATGTCATGATATTCTTCGATAATGAAGGACAAACATTATTATGAGAGGTGATAAAGACTAAAAATAGAGTGATAAGGCTTTATAAGAAAAAGGATGATGGAAAAGATGACATGGCTATAGAATTAATAAGATTTGGCAACCTATTTGACAAGAGGGTGGGGAGAAGAAAAACTCAAAGATAATTTCCTGGTTATGAAACTTGGCTGAATAGAGGGATGCCAGCTAATGGAAAAAGTAGAATAAAAAATGAAAAATAGAAGGAAAAAAACAATGTTTTAAATAAGGACAAAAAAGAAATTTGGAGGAGAAATAAGATTAGAGAGAAAGTTGCTGAATTCTATTTTTTGAAACAGTCCTAAATTCTTTGGGAAGAAATTTGTATGTTTATACTTCATTGTTAGATAAATTTTAGATAAATTCTTCTTGGCAACCAAAAGGTATAAACCGCTTGAGAGTTGATATGATTTCATTTATCCCCAGGGTTCAACACAATGTCTAGCACATAGGAGGTACTTGATAAACACTTGTTGATGAACTGAAAAGATTTTGTATATGTAAGTGATGGGTGATTTGGCTACCATTGTTGTTAATTTAATAAACCAAATAATTTGAACTATCTCTGGATAAATGGAAACATGGTTCCTCACTTATTCTTTTTCTTTCCAATTTGAAAAATGGACAAAATATGAAATATTAATCCCCCAAATCTTAGTGTGAAAAGCTATTAGAGCTTACTCACTCTCAAAAGATAAAATCAATCAATTCCCAATGCTTGTGGGTTCTGATTCCACACATCTTGCATTTATTCCCCTCTCCCTACTCATATGTTCATCAAACTAGTTCTAACCTAGTTAAAGCAGTGAGGCACCCTGCGGGAGACAGGAAGGCAGAAGAGCCAGTCCACTACTACCACCACCATCTCCCTCAGACCCTGGAGGTGAAAACCCAGAATCCTGAACCCAAGGGTCTTGGGAATCTCTGTGTACTTATCACCTATTTCTAGCCTAGTCCCCTATAGCCAGTACTGAAGGGAGAGATAATTGTGAAGAAGGGTCCTACCTTTCTCATGGCAATAACCTCTGACCAACTTGCTTCAAAAGGCAGATACCACTAGACAACTGGTTCTAACTTCTGGCCAAGCCTTCATAACCATTACTCAAGGGAGGTAATTCCTAGAAGGGACCAGCCACACTCAATTGCCACACTTAGGGCAAGTAAGCCAGTCTTGCTGAAGCATCAAGGTTCCCTGTCTACCTCACCCATTACTTCCCAATGGAATCAGCTCAGGACACCTACCCAAGAGACTTAGGAATAGCAAGGTTTTCAGTCCAGCATTCATAGACATCAACCTATGAGGATCTAACCTGGCAACTGTACTTACAAGTGCTGTGGATATAAATTTTGTAGACTTAGAAAAGTTCTTGGCCCTGTCAAAGTGTTTATCATCAGAAAGTGATACAATTTCATCAAAAAGTGATGCAATTTCATCAGTGTAAATGACATTAAAGAAGAGGTATGAGCATCTTAGCTCCAATACTACTTTTTTTTAAATTAATTTTTATTAAAGATATTATTTGAGTTTTACAATTTTCCCCCAATCTTACTTCCCTCCCGCCCCCCCACGGAAAGCAATCTGTCAGTCTTTACTTTGTTTCCATGTTGTACCTTGATCCAAATTGAGTGTTATGAGAGAGAAATCATGTCCTTAGAGAGGAGACAAGAAGTCTAAGAGATAACAAGATCAGACAATAAGATATCTGTTTTTTTCTAAAGTAAAGGACATAGTCCTTGCACTTTGTTCAAACTCCACAGCTCCTTATCTGGATACAGATGGCACTTTCCTTTTCAGACAGCCCAAAATTGTTCCCGATTGTTGCACTGATGGAATGAGCAAGTCCTTCAAGGTTGATCATCACCCCATGTTGCTGTTAGGGTGTACAGTGTTTTTCTGGTTCTGCTCATCTGGCTCAGCATCAGTTCATGCAAATCCCTCCAGGTTTCCCTGAAATCCCGTCCCTCCTGGTTTCTTATAGAACAATAGTGTTCCATGACATACATATACCACAGTTTGCTAAGCCATTCCCCAATTGAAGAACATTTACTTGATTTCCAATTCTTTGCCACCACAAACAGGGCTGCTATAAATATTTTTGTATAAGTAATATTTTTACCCCTTTTCATCATCTCTTCAGGATATATACCCAGTAGTGGTATTGCTGGGTCAAAGGATATGCACATTTTTGTTGCCCTTTGGGTGTAGTTCCAAATAGCTCTCCAGAAGGGTTGGATGAGTTCACAGCTCCACCAACAGTGTAATAGTGTCCCAGGTTTACCACAACCCTTCCAACAATGATCATTATTCTTTCTGGTCATATTGGCCAATCTGAGAGGTGTGAGGTGGTACCTCAGAGAAGCTTTAATTTGCATTTCTCTAATAATTAATGATTTAGAGCATTTTTTTCATATGGTTATGAATTGCTTTGATCTCCTCATCTGTAAATTGCCTTTGCATATCCTTTGACCATTTGTCAATTGGGGAATGGCTTTTTGTTTTAAAAATATGACTCAATTCTCTGTATATTTTAGAAATGAGTCCTTTGTCAGAATCATTACTTGTAAAGATTGTTTCCCAATTTACTACATTTCTTTTTGTTTTTTTAGTTTTTCTGCAAGGCAAATGGGGTTAAGTTGCTTGCCCAAGGCCACACAGCAAGGTAGTTATTAAGTGTCTGAGATAGGATTTGAACCCAGGTACTCCTGACTCCAGGGCCGGTGCTTTATCTACTGTGCCACCTAACCTCCCTCATTTCTTTTGATTTTGGTTACAGTGGTTTTATCTGTGCAAAAGCTTTTTAATTTAATGTAATCGAAATCATCCAATTGGATTTTGGTGATGTTCTCCAACTCTTCCTTAGTCATAAGCTGCTCCCTTTTCCATAGATCTGACAGGTAGAGACTAGTCCTTGATCTTCTAATTTTTTTATAGTATTGTTTTTTGTGTCTAAATCCTGTATCCATTTGGATCTTATCTTGGTAAAGGGTGTGAGGTATTGGTCTAATGTAAGTTTCTTCCATACTAACTTCCAATTATCCCAGCAGTTTTTATCAAAGAGGGAGTTTTTATCCCAATGGCTGGACTCTTTGGGTTTATCAAACAGCAGATGATTACAATCCAATACTACTTCTTATTCCAGAATTGGAATTTCCTTGGCTTGGGGGGAGAAAATAATAGTTAAAAACTAACATTCACATATCATTTTCTATGTGTCAGTCAATGGGCTAAGAGTTTTAAAATTTTATCTCATTTGATCCTCACAATAACCTTGGGAGGAAGGTACTGTTATTATGTCCAGATGAGAAAACTGAGGCAAACAGAGGCTAAGTGATTTGCCCAGGATCCCACAGTGTCTAAGGTTGATTTTGGACTCATATTTTCCTTACTCCAGGTCATTAGGTCATTTTTTTTTTAGGTTTTTGCGAGGCAAATGGGGTTAAGTGGCTTGCCCAAGGCCACACAGCTAGGTAATTATTAAGTGTCTGAGACCAGATTTGAACCCAGGTACTCCTGACTCCAAGGCTGGTGCTTTATCCACTATGCCACCTAGCCTCCCCAAGGTCACTTCTTTGCCTCATAAGTCGACCTGAGTCTAGGTCATTCCCCCTCACCCCACCAAAAGGTTGGTTACAATTGATAGAGAAAGAGATTTTAACTTTGGAATCTGGAGTTCATTGCTATTTAAAAGTTCCATGCTAATCTGAATTCAATGTGCCTCCTAATATAGGCTACCCAGTTAAGATCTCCTTAAAAGGGGAAAAAAATTAAAATATAATCCTCAAGAGTGGGCTGAAAGGTTACATTCAGGTTTCTATTTGAACTCCCATGCAAGGTGTTGGGTATTCCTCTGGACTTAGCGGCATCTACAGATCTGATAAGTATTCTACCTATTGATGTATCTAAATCATTGATAAAAATGTTCAAATCATTGAGATCCCCAAAGTACTCCCCTGGACACCCTCCCACAATTTTATATTGAATCATTAATATTTACTCTTGAAGTCTAGTCACTTAACCAGTTCAGAAAACATCTAATTGTAGAACTGTCTGGCTCACAGTTCTAACATCTTTTCTACAACAATAATCTAAGATTATCCTGTAAATATTTTCTAAATAAATTAAATTAAAGCATCCTTCTACTCAACCTGTTTGGTAAGTCTGTCAAAAAAGTAAATAAGGTAATTTAACATGAAATGTTTTTGATGAGGCCAGGGTGCCTTTATTTAATGACCACTTCCTTTTCTCAACAATCATTAACCCACATCCTCCTTGGCCAGCCTCCATGGATAAGGAGGAAAGGAAGATATTGGTTTCGGTTCTATGTGTTTCACAAATGTCCAGTCTCTTTTACTTTCTTGTTCTAAAATTTTTCTAGTAATTGAGGTCAAGCTCATTGAGCTAGAATTTACAGATTCTTATTTTCTCTTTTTTTTAGTTTTTTTTTTTTTTGCAAGGCAAATGGGGTTAAGTGGCTTGCCCAAGGCCACACAGCTAGGTAATTATTAAGTGTCTGAGACCAGATTTGAACCCAGGTACTCCTGACTCCAGGGCCGGTGCTTTATCCACTATGCCACCTAGCCGCCTCTATTTCAAAGATTATCAATGGTGGCTCACCAATGTTGAGATGCATAGAGAATTTCTACTTATATATGGGATGAAATGATGTGCTCTCTGTTTTTTTTTTAATACTGTCATTCCATCTTCCTATGGCTAAGTGAGAATGTATAAATGATATTCTTAGTAATATTCTTAGTTGTTAATCAATACTCATTTTAATAACTTACTATTTGTAGATACTCTACTAAGCATTATCATATAGAGGATGGTAGATGGTTATTCTGAATTTCCATTGAGGAAAAATAATTGAATTGGGTTTACATTTTAAAGTGAATGACAACATTATGAGGGAAAATTTTCATATTTAAAAGGAAAACATTAGATGGAGTTAGTGACCAATATGATCTGTCCTCCTCTAAATATATGTGTGTGTGTGTGTGTGTGTGTGTGTGTGTGTGTGTGTATGTGTGTGTGTGTGTGTGTGTGTGTATCTCATCTCTCCATGCAGATTGCCCATAGAAAAAAATGAAATAGCTAAACTTTCAAATTCAAAGTCTAGATCTGCTACTTTGCTAGCTTTGTGATATTTCCATCTCTCTGGGTCCCAGTTCCATTTTCTATCAATTGAAGGGGTTCATTTAGATGGTCTCCAAAATTTCTTTTCATGCTAAATCCTACAATCCTTTAAAAACTTAAATTCTATAAGTACATTCTGATGTGACATTTTGTGGGTTCAACATGTGAAATGTTGGATACTCCAAATCAACTTGGGTTCTGCCTTTCTTAATCTGAGAGAAAAGCAGTGAGTGAAGACAACTGATTTGAATGCTTCAGACGCCCTCTGTGTCACACCTAACAACTCTGTCTTCTAAATTCTTGCACTATCATTCTAAAAACAAGATGGGGTGGGGAGGGGGGAGAATGTCATCTATTCTAGGATAATGAGTTACAAACTTTAATGTAAACAATGCTTCTAACTACCTTTAGGGTCTGTTTGAGCTATCTGCCATTTTTGAGTAGCATTGTCTACTAGGGCAAAGTGGGGGAAGGAAGGATGATGCCAGGCAGTCCAGTATGGCATGCATGGATCTTCAGCCCAGGGCAGAGTTGGAGGCAAGGATAGTAACTAACCATAGAGGGAAGAATGGAATGAACCAATAGATGGTGAGGCTCCTTAGAAGACTGTTCTAAAGAGCTAACAGAGGATACTAAATTAATGATTAAATGCTTATGAGTTCTCTTTTTTTGATGTATGGTAAACACCATTGCTTTTCTTTTTTTTTTTTAAGATTTTTGCAAGGCAATAGGGTCAAGTGGCTTGCCCACACAGCTGAGTAATTATTAAGTGTCTGAGGCTGGATTTGAACTCAGGCACTCCTGACTCCAGGACCAGTGCTCTATTTACTGTGTCACCTAGCCACCCAACACCATGACTTTTCTAATGAGAATTACTCCCATTCTGAGGCAGGGGATGGAATATCATGAAAAGACTTCCCCAGTCTTCAGAACATTTTTGGACCCTTGAAGCACTTCCCACTGAACTTTATAAATATATATTGTTGATTTTATAGAAATCTGGATAGATTCCACCTTATACCCATAGAGGATCATAGATTTAGCACTGGAAGGAAGCTTGGTGTTCATTTAGTCCAAGCCCTTTGTTTGAAAGATGAGGGACATAGGGCCCAGAGAAATGAAGTCAATGGACCCATACCACTGAACTAGGTACTCTGGTTCTAAAGTAAGAGTTTTTGTAACACTTCCCGCCATATCTTTCTATATCTCTAATGTTTAGCATAGTGTCTTCATACAGAATAGGGGCTTAATTAATGTTTATTGATGGACTAAACTGCTTCAGTATTTCAAAGAGCTATATTCTTCTCAGTGTGAGTATCCCTTCTCTTCTACCTCACCTTCACTGCCACTGTAGTGACCCCAATAAACTATATTTAATAGGTTTATTGAGTTGCTATGATCCAAAACAAACAAAAAACAAATACTCTCCTGTTGTTCATCTCTCTGGTGATAAAACTCCCTCAACCTGTCTAGGTTGGTCTCCAGATGTTCAGTGGATCAATAGCTATAATTAAAATCTCTCCATTTTCATAGGTCCCAGCCATACAACCATAAATAGGAATTCTGATGCCTGGGTTCAAGTAGGCTTGGGACCACTTGGAGGAGAAGTAGTCATTCTAAGAGAGAAGGATGGCTTCTCATCTGCCAAGACAGACTGAGGATTCCATCAGTAGCCCAAGAAAGTAGTCTTTCCCCTTTTTTAAAGTTCTGAATTTTAAAAAACATGAATTAGGTAAATTGGTATGGCTTCCTTCTTCCAAATATGCTAAGTGAAGTAGATCCTATTATTGCTGAGACTGGAGTGATGAAGAAGGTCAAAAGGGTATCTACATCAATAATACCCAGAATTCTTTCATCTTCCCTTTTGTACATCCTTAGCCAACATGGATAACTTGCTCAATAAACTGCTACATTCCTCGATTTCATAACTTTATAGTCTTGTATATTTTGTAATATTAAACTTGTAGGGTAAGCACTCCAGCTATTCCTTCATCATAAAGTCTGATTTCTCATTGATAATAAAGTTTAATAATCATTATTATTCAAGCTGATTAATAAAGCATTATTATTATTTAATTATTATATTTTTTGAGGGAACTGGGGTTAAGTGATTTGCCCAGGGTCACACAGCTTGTAAACAAGCCTTCTGAACCAGGAACAGAATTCAGGTCCTCCTGACTCTAGGCTTGGAACTCTATCATTATTAAATAACTACAGTCTTTAAAATTATTTTTTCCTTTATTGGATCTTTACAGCAGACAACATTAAGGAAGCACACAAACACACACAAGCACACATATATGTTTAGGACCAGAAAATTGTCTTCTTAAAAGGTTTTAAAGGAAAGAAAATAAGACTTTATGTAAATATGAGATCATCCATCAAGAAGTGCTCATCAGATTTTTTCTACTGATATCTATAAATAATGACCAGAGTTCCATTTGCTATAATTCATTTTAATTTCAATAAGAATTTTAAATGAGGCAGGTAGTTGGTACAGTAAGAAAGAATGCCAGATTTGGAGTTAGGAACTTGAGACACTTATTAGTTGAGTGACCTTGAGCAAGTCAGTTAACTTTTATTGCCTCAATTTTTCTTAGCTGTAGAATTGGACTGATAATAGCATGTACTACAGAGGGTTATTATGAACCTGCCTTAGATACTAGCTGAGTGGCCTTAGGCAAGTCATTTAACCTCTCAGCCTCAGTTTCCCCATTTGTAGAACAAGGATAATAATGTTTTCAGGATCAAACAGGAAAAAAAAACCATTCACACAACTTTGTAAACTTTAAAAATCTTCATCAAGAGTCACTAACAAAGGGGTGGCTAGGTGGCGCAGTGGATAGAGCACCTGCCCTGGAGTCAGGAGGACCTGAGTTCAAATGTGATCTCAGACATATAATAATTACCTAGCTGTGTGGCCTTGGGCAAGCCATTTAACCTCACTTCCTTGCCAAAAACCCCACAAAACTTAATAAAAAATAAAGAGTCACTAACAGAGAGCTCCTACATTCCCAGTTCTACAGGTTTGACATAGCCCTTCATATTTTCCAAACTTCCTTTCAAAAAGATTTTTTATATATTTCTTCTCTTTCTATAAATCAAAGCTTAATAAATTTCTTTTATTTATTGGTGCTAAAGAAAAACAACAGCTTCATACTTTGGCTATTCCTCTCTAAGTCTTTGTTCATTTTTTAAAATCATGTCCAATTCTTTGTAATTCCATTTGGGATTTTTCTTGGCAGAGATGCTGGTGTGATTTTTCATTTCCTTCTCTAGCTTATTTTATAGATGAGGCAAACAGGATTAAGGACTTGTCCAAGGTCACACAGCTAGCAAATGTCTGAGGTTGGATTTGAACTCAGGAAAATGAACCTTTCTATTCGAGATTTGGTATTCTATCCACTGTGTTGCTCTGGGTTGCTTTTAAAACCTTTACAAAGTTAGACTCTTTATGTTGCAGACAAAATAAATGATGGAAATTTCCTTTGTAAGCCAAAGATTTGAACATCTAATTTTGAAAGTTGAGAAAAGGAACCCTGGGTTGAAGAAAAGTGCAAAGCTTTGAAAATTGTAAGACAGCTATCAATGTTATGTAATTCATCTGAGAACACCCATGGGAACCACAGAAGATCCCCTGCTAGCAAACTAACTTGGAGAAACTTTTTAAAAAAGGAAAAAAACACACCAAAGCTCTCAGTATTTTTTTTTTAGATTTTCTTTGCAAGGCAAATGTGGTTAAGTGGCTTGCCCAAGGTCACACAGTTAGGTAATTATTATATGTCTGAGGCCACATTTGAACTCAGGTCCTCCTGACTCCAAGGCTGGTGCTCTGTCCACTATGCAACCTAGCCACCCTGTTTTGTTTTGTTTTGTTGCCCCCCCCCCAACTTCCAGACTTCTGAACAGAAATATCCCTAGAAAATGATGAAGTAGGCTCCTCCCTCCAATCTCTTACTTTTCAATTGGTATTAAAGTCAAGTTGAGGCTTATTTACACATGATTTATCCTAGGTAGCACAGTGGATATGACTCCAGTCCTGGGGTCAAGAGGATCTGAGTTCATATCTGGTCTTAAACACTTACTTGGTGTGGGCCCTGGGCAAATCACTTTATCCGGTCTGCCTCAATTTCGTCATGTGCAAAATGAGGAGGAGGAAAGGGTAAACCATTCTAGTAATATTTATTGAGAAAACTAGAAAAAAAGGTCATAAAGAGTTCAACATGTTTGAAATGGCTGAACAATAACAAAATTAGCTGGAGAAGGAAATGGCAAATCATTTTATTATCACTGCCAGGAACACCCTAAATTGGGAAATGACTGAAAAACATCATAGTCTTTTTTTTCTTTTTAAAAGTTTTTTATTTTTATTTAAGGTAATGGTGTTAAGTTACTTGCCCAAGGTCACACAGCTAAGCAATTATTAAGTGTCTGAGGATGGATTTGAACACAAGTCCTCCTGACTCTAAGGCTGGTACTCTTTTCACTGTGCCACCTAGCTGCCCCAAAACAACAGTCTTAAAAAACTTTGCTATCACTGAGACAGGTAGGTGCCATGATCACTAAAGTCTGGCTGCATATTGCCAGTAGGATATTTGTCCTCCATTCTTGAAGAAGACCATGATATCATGGAGGTGATGCCATAACAAGCAAGTAAATTGAATTTGAGTGGTGGGGGGGGTTGTGCTAAGTCACCAGCCTCACTTTTTCTTCCAGAGCCATCTGGGTCCAGTAGCCAGATAGGAATCAGGATGACTGGAGATGGCCCTGAATGGGAGGTAATCAATATTAAGTGACTTGTCCAAGGTCACATAGCTAGTAAGTAACAAGTGTTTGAGGTTGGATTGGAATTCCTGTGCTCCTCCTGACTCCAAGGCAGTGCTCTATCCACTGCACCATGGCTCTGGAGGAGAAAGTGAGACTGGTGACTTAGCAAAGCCCCCACTCACTCAAATCCAATTCATGTACTTGTCATGGTATCACCTCCCTGATGACATGGTCTTCTTTGAAAATGAAGGCCAAACATTATTATTGCCAGTATATAACATCCTTGGATAAGTTAAGTTATCTTATCTACATTGAAATAGGAATAGCAGGGTAGGCTGAAATCCTGCAATTATCCTAGTCTCACCACCTTTGGAATGTACCATCTAAGGTACAGAGATGGTACTCAAAGTTGATGTCCTTCTAAAACCTCAATCATCTAACCATTTCAGTGTGATTCCTTCAGTACAGAGAAGCTTTAGAAGTTACAAAGGAGTCTTGAGATGTCTATAAAAAAAGAGATAGGGAATAAAGGGCTAATTGCTTCTTTTTCTGCTAATGTTCCACGGTGGTTAGCTTTGCTTTTTATTTTGCTAAGAATATTGTCATACAGTTAGTTCAATTAGAAACATGACTTGAACCCAGGTCTTCCAGACTTCAAGATTTTTCTCTTATGCCTTATAATACTTTGCCTTTTCAAACTTTTTTTTTGAAGTGGGGGGAAGTTGAAAAGGGAGATCAAGTCAGTGTTGCACAAAATTACAATGGGAACTTCCTCTACCACACAAATTATATTTTTAGAGTTTCCTTAAGCTTTAAGAGATGATGGGAGAGGGGCGGCTAGGTGGCGCAGTGGATAAAGCACCAGCCCTGGAGTCAGGAGTACCTGGGTTCAAATCTGGTCTCAGACACTTAATTACCTAGCTGTGTGGCCTTGGGCAAGCCACTTAACCCCATTTACCTTGCAAAAAAACCTAAAAAAAAAGAGATGATGGGAGATTGGTGAAGTAAAATTTAAAATTAGAAATCAGTGTGAAAATGTTCCCAGCGACACACAGTCAGTATTTGTCAAAAATGGGACTTGTGTCTGCTTTTCCTGTCTCAAAGGCAGCTCTGTCTCCACTATACCAAGCTGCCTCTCAGCAGCTTTTGGTTTCCTTTCGAAAGCTTTGCTTGCTTCCTTATCTTTGAATCTCGAGACTATAGATCCAACTGGCAGCTCCAATTCTGCACCTGTTCCCCACCTGCAAGACAGGGCTAGGTTATATTTATCCACCAGTGTTTGAAGTTTTATCTGTGAACCCACAGGTGGTGTTAGGGACAGAAGGAAGCAGGGCCCCCCTTTTTCCCATTCTATGTGTCTCAATAGCTTGTTCTTTCAACAATAGAGTAATTGGACCACGGACATAATATGTCCAAAATTGTACCTACCCATGATGCTCCTGGGTGGGCAATAATTTAGGAAGGCAGATATTGTCATTGGAAATAGTCCTACCACCTTCCTACACCTTACACTTCTTCCCCCTGCCCCTCCTACTAGCCTCCTTGCAGTTGCTGGAACAAAATACTAGGTTTCCTGACTCAAGGCCTTTCTTCTGCTTGTCCCCCATACTTCTTCTCCTCCTCATCTTCAGCACCTGGCTTCCTTCAAATCCCAGATAAAATTCTTCCATCTTCTGGGAACTTTTCCTGATCCCCTTAATGCTAGTTCCTTCCTTCAGGTCATTATTTCCAACTTATTCTCCATATAACTTGCTTATACATAATTATTTGCATGTTTTCTCTCTCCCATTAGAACTGGGAAGGAGGGAGGGGGAGAAAACTTTTTTCTGCCAAGGGCAATTTGGATATTTATAACATCATTCAAGGGCCCTACAAAATTATCAACTTATAAGTCAGTTTGCTATATTTGGTCAAACATTTAATTAATTCACCATGAAAAAGCTCCTAGATTTATTGAATTTCAAGCCCTGCTTGCAGTTGCCATAGCATCATCCCAAATGGCTGGGATATCCTTGTCCCTGAATTAGAGATGAGCTATTTTAGGGCAGGGATTTTTGACTTTTTTTTGGTAGCTCCAGATTTACTGGTACATAGAAGATATTTAATAAACATTTATTGACTAATTGATTGTGCTTCAACACTTTTGTTTCCAAGCGCACCCTATCTAAGGTTCTTCCTTGCTCACATCCCAGTAAACCATTTCAATGGATAGGCTAAACCAGATTGAAGGCTACTATCCATGAGTTGGGGGGGTGTCTACCCCAAGCATGTGAAGACTTCCCACACTAGAATAGGCAGATTGGAACAAGTTGTTCCAATGGTCGCCAAGGCAGTTAAGCAGATCTATGGAGTACTTTGATCTTGGTCAGACATCAAAAACACCAAGTCACCCACTGCATCTCAGACCATGTCCATTCTAACTTTTGTCCTGCCATTGGACTTCCATGACTCACCAACAGAGAGCGAGGCTGAGGACTGTGCACTTCTGCCTCACTTAAATCCATTCAAGTGCAAGTCAAAACATCACCCATGATGTCAACTGTTCTCTTTGCAAAAGAAGGAAGAACAACAGCCAAGACAAAAGGGTGGGAGGAAGAATCCTTTTCTACACAGAACCCACCAAGACTTACTCTACCTTTTGGAGGATTTCTTTTTCCTTTTAAAGGTATCTTTGATTTTAACCTATTAGCCCCAGTGAGAGAATGAGCACGCAGAGTGTGTGGAAATGTGGCATTATAATCTTAAAGAGATAGGTAGTTCCTGGAGGAATAAAAGCATTCTTAAAGAATAGCAACATCTAAGGTACATTAATACATAGAAAATATTAAAACCACAGATAAATACTATAGAAAATGGTACTAGAATACAAATCTTAAATCTCAGGAATTTGACAGTTTCCTCCTTGAACTATTATGAGAAACCAAGGGATTCTGAATATTTCTTCCTTTGTAGGAAGGTGAAGTACCCAGACAATACAGATCTAGATGGAGGATTAAAATTATTAACTTCCCTAAACTACTGATGCAAAGTACTGGGATTCCCCAGGAAAATTTCCCTCAAAGCTCTGTTATATAACTGTTGGTTAGTTAGATCCTAGGGTAAGGTCCTTGATAATAAGCCATCGTGAAAAAAAAATGAGTGGCCCAGAAACGATCTCTTTTCCAGGGACAATCACAAATAAGTTGGTTTCTGGGACAGAATAAGCTATTGTATTTGCATAAAAGAATTTATCTAATGGTCATATTTAGAACTTGGACACCAACTTTTGTATGCTAGGTTAACTCCTATCTGAGAAACATTTTATTTTATTTATTATATTTTGAAGATCAGGTTTCCTTATTTCAATAGGTTGGATAGGCATGGGAGCTTTGACTTATCTGTTTGTCACCTGAGTCAGGGAGAGCCTCTTTAGCCAAACTGATGGTCCCTCCTGTTTCCAGGGGCTGACTCTGACCAAAACCCCAAAGTTTATATCTTGAGTTCACTGTCATTGGAAATATTTAAACACTAAAAGGAAATCCCTGCCTTGGGTTAGAGGTTGCTTTAATTGATAGAATGCTGAGCCTGGAGTCAGGAAGACCTGGATCTAAGTAACTTTGTCACATAAGAACTATGTAACTTCAGGGTATATGACTTTCAACCTTTAATTAGTGTCCCAGGCAAATTTCTGAAGTTATAATAGTTGACCTTTCATTAATGGATGGAGTTTTCTCATCTAGAGTTCTCTCCTTTAATGAGGACTATTATCAAATCTATCTTCCTTGTACCCCAATGGTATTAATTTAGTTGAGAATACAGTTATCTCCTCTACATCTTGATTTTTACCATTGTGATTTTCGATATAGTGTGGGATGGTATAATAAATTAAATGGGAATTTGGGGAGAGTTTTGCAGATAAACAAAGACAGGCAGATGACCCAGAAAATGTTTAGGAACTCAGAAATGCATAAAATATATATGGTATTTTATAATATCAATATTTCATCTTTTCATGTATGTATAGTATTTTTAGTATTTTAAAATATCAATATTTCATCTTTTCATACCAAAAAAACTCTAACTTCTACTCTAATACTAAGGGATGGTCTAAAATTTTTACACTATTTTCTGGATCATGATGGAATCATATTCCTAACCGTTGTGCTGTGGAAGGGATAACTATAATTCCTGAGGTAGAAAGATTCTCATTTCCATTCAACTCAAAATGAAATTTCTTCTCCAATATCCCCAACAAGTATTCATGCAACTTATCTGTGAGAACCTCTAGCACTCTATGAAACTTTCTTTGGGTTTAGGTTATAACATCTTCTGTCGCACAATATTTAACAATTCATTGGTGTACTGGAGAGGTCTCATTTTCAGTGTGTGCATTTAATCTTGGAAATTAGGAATAACTATCAACCAGGACTTGATTTATTGTTTTGTTGATGATCTAGATTTAAGAAAGTGATGGAAAAAATGCTAATAAAGGAAATTAAACATAAAAGGGTGTTTTATGTATAATGTCTTTCCTCCTTCCCCTCCAGTCAGTTGTCAAACATTTACCACCATGACTCTGTTAATTATGAACAGAAACTTTTAAATTGAAAAATACTAAAAAATGTCTGCAGTTTCTCTGGTAGTAGCGGCATCTACTTTACAGAAATTGGGTTGGCTGATTTCTCCTTCACTTGGACTGACCCGAGATGGAATCTTTGGTGACTGCTTGTTTGTCTAAGGAATAAAATACACCTCAGGAAAAATTATATAAACACTATATAATGAGACATTATTTCATGTACCTCATTTTTGGTTTAATTATCAGATGGAACATGGAAAACCAAGTCAACCTAAACTAATTGATCCTGATTGGTTCTTTTTATGGTGGAGTAAACTCTTAATTTATGATCCATAAATGACACCCTTTATTCGAATCCCAAACCTGTACTTAGCCAAGAACTTCTTAACAGTGGTTAGCTGGGATCTTGAGTACTGTTGGATCCTATTTTTATAAAACCTAAGGCTGCTAAACTTACAATATGATTCTGTTGTCTTCTCCAAATTGAAGGGCAAAAAAAAATAGAGAATTCCATCCAGTTTTCTACGTGTTGTTATTTAGTTGTTTCAGTGAAGTCCTAATCTTTGTGACTCCATTTGGGATTTTCCTGACTAAGATAATGGTTTACCATTTCCTTTTCCAATTCATTTGATAGATGTGGAAAGTGAGGCAAACAGGACTAAGGGACTTGCCTGGGGTCAGATGATAGAAGGATCTGAGGAACTCAGGTGTTCCTGACTCCCACCCACCTAGAGGCTTTATCCACATAGCTGGGCTGAGAGAAAATCTTTCTCCCCTACTTCCAGTTACTAGCTCCAAAGCACAGTGGGGGAAAGTTAATGCCAGAAAGCCCCACCATAGTCCGGATTCGGAATCTCTAATGATCACTGGTTGGTTCAAGGATCCTTCCCTGCCTCCTCAGTGGTTGCCTCTTATCACTGGGGAGGTCTGACTGAATGGAATGAAGTTATTTTGAGAATGCTGCTTCCTCTTTTCTCCTACCCATCCACTTCAAGATCAGAATCAAAGGCATTCTGGGTAGTTTGTCCTCGGATGAAATCTGAAACCCTTAGGAATTTAGAGAGTTCAGAGGTCAGTTCTGTTTTAGATGGCCCTGCTCCACATCCGAGCTCTTTTTTGGAGTTCTGAAAAGGTCTGTTAGGTATTTATCATATGCCTCAGTTACAAATGTCTTTCTCTGTTGCTAGGGCCCCATTCTGAACAGTATTTATACTGAGTTTTGTTTAAGACAAACAACAACAACAAACCCATACTTTCCTATCCTCTTCAAGAAAAGGTCAAATTTTTTGACCTTGGTTTAATTTCAATCCCAAGTATCTACCCACAACCTTAAGAAAGAGGTCCCCTTATCTTCAATAAACTGAACTCAGTGTGATGGGAAGTGTTCACACCTCTAACCTTTGGCCAGGTGAACATCACAAGAGCTACCGAGTATCCAGGGGAAATACAAGAACTCCCCAGTTCAAAGCCAAGACGGAAGCATTCTCTGGAACAGTGGGTCTTTGTGTGAAATTGGGGCTCCCAGTAACAGGTGGCCTAGTTATCTGTCTTAGTAAAAAAGAGCTAAAACCTCGGAAAAATCACTCTTTCACCTGAATTTCATTATTTCTCATTAGTTAAACCTAGGAGGTGAAGGCAGAAATGCCCAAGGGTGGCACAAGAGACTGATCTCTTTCTTTGGCAGCTGTAGTGGAGTTGGCATTGGGTTCCAAGGTGTTAAGAATGACAAAACAGATTCTCAAGGGGAAAACTGACCTGGTTCTGTTTGGAGAAACTGATTCTACACTCTCTTTATTTTGGGGAGCCTGGGAAGAGATTAGCTGTGAGCCATAGTCAAAGAGTTTTACTTTGCTCACCATTCAACGGATATGAAAGGTGTAGGAAAGACATCTTTCTGCCCTAGTTTCTGGTCCTGATATCTTGGGAGGACCCCTGGGACAGAAGGCAGGACTTTGAACAATAGTAACTATAAAACTGGAAAGTAGAAAATTGAAGCAATTGAATGCATGATATCCTTGCCTCAGGATAATTAATTTTTTCAGCTTTTATTGATATACTTTTTACATCACCTTTTATTTCTGATAATATCCCTTCCTTCTCCCTATACACAACAGAGAGAGCCTTTAGAACAATGAAAAAATAAAAAAAAACAAGCAATCCCACCAAATTAAACTCATCAATCTCAGACACCAGCTATATCATCTTTGTTAAGTCACTAAACCTCTAGACTGACTTGTCTGTTAAATGAGGTGGTTAGGCTCAATGACCTCCAAGGTCTCTTCTGGACCTTCTATGATCCTATGAATGAAGGATGACAATAATTTTCCTATTACAGGTAAGGGCATCAACCTCCTTCCACTCATCCTGGTTCACAATCCAGATAGTACTCTTCAACTCTTCAACCTCTCTCCCTCCCTCTCCCTACATACCCAGGAGTGTACTGATAAATGTTTACTAACAAGCCCTCAAAAGAAACAAACACAAATAAATACACAGATACATACATACGTATAGATATATATATATATATACAATATTGTATTAGATAATTATGTTATACATATAATCCATTGTATTTAGAGCATATATACAAAATACATATCTTATATATATATTTATATCTATTATTCAAAAAATATACAACCCCTTACACTTTTAAGTTTAATTTTTTTTTTTTTTAGTTTTCAGAAGGCAATGGGGTTAAGTGGCTTGTCCAAGGCCACATAGCTAGGTAATTATTAAGTGTCTGAGGCCAGATTTGAACTCAGGTACTCCTGACTCCAGAGACGGTGCTCTGTCCACTGAGCCACCTAGCCGCCCCTTAAGTTTAATTTTCATTATTAACATTTCCTCCAACACTTAAGTTGAGATGATCAACAAAACAATAAATCAATCCCCGATTTATAATGTTGGATTATGTCAGGACAGATAAATGTTCAACTGGACATTTAATAATTGGACCTCTGGAGGTGGCTTATGTGTGCTATGCTGCTGCATCCAAATTGTTGACAAGGTTTATCAGTTCTAACATTTCTCCCATGACCCTTTTATCTCATTTGACACAACCACTAGTCAGGTGCAGATCTGTTTAACCTTGAACTTGGCCTATTAAAACCTCATCCTGATTGATCTGCTGACTTCAGTCCATCCTGTGTCTAGTCACTGTTAAACTTCCTGAAGGGCAGGTCTGACTAGGATCTCTCTGCAATTTTTACTGACCAATTGATTCCATTCTGCTCCTGAAAAGTATTTTTAATTGTTGCTCAAATATCTTTATTTCATTTTTTTGACAGTTAGTAAGCTGGGTGATCAGGGAATGTTGTATATAATGTTTATATACAACATTAAAAATTATTCTATTTTCAATTCACAGGACAAAATACACATAACATGGTTTAAAAAATATTGCACATGAAACTGAAAATCTATCATGTACAATTTACAATTCCTTATAAATATACAACAAAGTTATCATGTACATTTTTTCTTTTCTGAAAACTTCTCCCTACTTTCCAGGTTTTTCTTCTGATTCTCAGACTGCATCTTTTCAATTTTCCTGACTATACATCATCCCCTAACCATAGCTGCCTCCAAGGTCTTTTTTTTCTTCTCTCTCCACCTTTTCCTCAATGACCTCTTCAGCTCCCAAGAACATACATATATCTGATCAGATGACACTGAGATGTACAGCCAGATTTAATATTTCTTATGAATGATCAGCCCATATCATAAGTTTTGCCATTACACTATTTCACTTGAGTGTCTCAAAGACATCTCAAGCTCAACATGTCCAAAATAGATCTTATTTCCCTTCAAATTCCATCTTTGATTCATATTTTTCTGTTTTTTTCTTTTTATATCTGCTTTTTCACCACTCACAATGGCACATCACTTGAAATATTGTGATAGCATAATAGATGATGTTCCTTTGTGTATCTAAAGCCTATGTTCAAAAAATGAGAGTGGTTCCTTATCACCTCTAGGACAATATAGAACTGCTAGCATTTAAAGTCCTTCAATTTTCAGATCTATTTCAGAGTAATTCCCTTTATGCACCCCATCTTACAACTTAATGACCAGTTTGCTCACCCCCAAACTCAATGTTCAATCTCCTGTGTCTTCATTCTGATACTGGCTGACTATCCTATGCTAGGATTAGTCACTTCTTACCTCCATGCCTTAAGATCTTTTGTTTCCTTTAGTTCTTAAAGGTTTTACTTCCTACAGGAATCCTTTCCTGATGTCCTATAGTTCTGTTCTCAAATTGACTTGTGTTAACTTATCTACTTAGTTATTTTATTTACCTGCCGAAAGTAAGTTCTTTGAGGGACGAAGCATTTTTTCTTTCTTTTTTTTTTGTCTTTGTATATCCCACACATTTCTTAATTCCTTGAAAACTGTAAGTGGTATAATAAATATTTACTGGGTAGAACTGAAGATCAGAGGTATCTGAAGCTTGAAAATATCTCTAAGTTCAATCTTCTGAATTCTCATTTTTGCTGCCCTTAGAAGGATGCTACAATTTTCTTTTTTAAACTAGTATTTAATTTTTCACAATTACATTTAAAGATGATTTTAGCATTCATTTAAAAAATTTTGAGTCCTCCCAAATTCTGAAAGTAATGATTTCTAATTGTTAAAAAAAATCCTGAAAGCAAGGTTTTCTAATTGCTAAAACAATTCTGAAAGCAATTATTTCTAATTGTTAATAATTCTGAAATCAAGGGTTTCTAATTGTTAATAAAATTCTGTAAGCAATGATTTCTAATTATTAAAAAATTCTGAAGGCATGGATTTCTAATTGCTAAAACTATTCTGAAAGCAATGATTTCTAATTGTTTTTTAAAATTTTTTAAATTTTATTTATTTAAGGCAATGGGGTTGGGTGACTTGCCCAAGGTCACACAGCTAGGCAATTATTAAGTATCTGAGGTTGGACTTGAACTCAGGTCCTCCTGACACCAGGGCTGGTGCTCTATCCACTGTGCCACCTAACTGCCCCGATTTCTAATTGTTAAAACAACTCTGAAAGCAAAGATTTCTTTTTTTAATTGTTTATTGAATTTTGCAATTTCCTCCCCAATCTCACTTCCTTCCCCCCACCCCCCACAGAAGGCAGTCTGTTAGTCTTTACATTGTTTCCATGCTATACATTAATGAAAATTGAATGTATTGAGAGAGAAATCATATCCTTAAGGAAATCATATATTATATATATGTATATATACATATATATATAATAGCAAAACTATATACCATTAAAAAAAATTAAAGGTAATAGTTTTTGGTCTGAAAACAATGATTTCCAATTATTAAAACAATTCTGAAAGTAATGATTTTTTTTAATGATTTCTAATTGTTAAAAAAATTCTTAAAAAATTTTGGGTTCCAAGTGTTTACCATCCTCTTTGCTTTCCTTCTCTAAAACAGTTAACAATTTGATATAGGTTATATATATATGGATAGAAAGTTCAAGAAAACACCATTGTATTATATTATATGAATGTTTGGCCAAGTTTCATAACAAATACCAAGACAGGAACAGGAATTGGAAGTCTGTTGAACATCTGGAAAATAACTTTTGGGGGAATGTGTTTATGATGCTCTGAGAGTCTTCATTTCCTTTGCCTCTTACTTAATGATGCTTTTGAAAGTTAAAAGTACCAGAAATGACAGAATAACAGAATCATAGAATCCTACAATCTCTTTCTCTTTCATTAGATTGTGAACTTTTTGAGAGCAGGGATTTTCTTCCTCTTCCCCTTCTATGTAAGCTCAGAACTCAGCACATTGTTTGGCAAAGAGCAGGAGTTTAATAAATGTTTGTTGAGTGACTAATTTCTTTTTGAAGAGGAAAGGAGCCTCTCTTTTAAAGTTGAGGAATCAGACTCACAAAGGTAAAGTTAGCAATTAAGGTTAATCATTAAGGCTAGGCCTAAATTTAAACAGCACTGAATTAGTGACAACTATCCCTAGAAGTGAGATTGGCTCATGAATTGGGGCTCCCATTGGTTCAGGCAGAAATCACCCCAGGGTCCCCTTATTCAATGCCTGAGGGATATTCTCTGATCCTATCACTGATGGGGGCTAAGCCTTGAAAGATGACCTAGCTTCTCTACTCTTAAAAGAGGGTGGGGACTCTGACCCCCGGGCCATATAAGACAGGAGAAGTCATTTAGTCTGGTGTTGCCAAGGCAACCTTGGGCAGGACTGGGAATTCAATAAATTTAGTCATTTTTTTTTAATGTTTGATCAATTATAGCCTGTGAATGAAGTAATGAATATCTAAATGGTCCTCAGAGGAAAAAAAGGTTCCCCACTCCTTTCCATTTAAGAGCTGAAACCATGGCAGAAGACAACAGGAATCATTAAGGGTAAACTGAAGAAAGCCAGAAAAAAGTAGCCACAACTGGGTCTGAGAAGTTGATGAAAGATTATGAATGCCAAGACTGAGGGGTGATAGAATGTAGAAGGGGTGCTGGACAGGCACTGTGTCTGTCAATGGTCCCAAGATAGATCTGTTGACCTTTTCCTCCCCTCCTCTTCCCCCTCACTCTTTCTCACCTTATATTGTGAATTCCTTGAGAGGAGAGACTTCGGTTTTTGTCCTTTTTTGTATTTTTGCACTGAACTCAAGTTCTGAGACTTCATTTTGTTCAGTCATTTCAGTCACAACTGACTCTTTGAGACCCCATCTGAGATCCTAGAATGGTTTACCATTTCCTTCTCTGGCTCATTTTATATCTGAGGAAACTGAGGCAAAGAGGGTTAAATGACTTGCCATGGGTCACATAGCTAATAAGCGCTCATAAGCACTCAAGGCTAGATTTCACTTCAGGTTTAGCTTCCTTTTAATTTTATCTTTTTAAACTAGTTCATTTAATTTATGTGTCACTGCCCATATGTAGCAGAGTTCAGCATCAGGGCAACTCTAGAGGAGGAGGAGAAAGATAGCTATAAAACCTCAGTATCTTGCCAGAACATTCTTTTTTATTTCAAAGCTCAGAGCTCATAAAAGAGAATTATTGATTCATTTGATAACTTCCCAGGGCAGAGAGAGAAAAAAACATTTCCTAAGATCCATCTAGAAAATGTTAATCAGCAAACTAATCTGCCTAGGGCTGGGAGATAGGGATTGTGACTAACTGGCCTGGCATTGAAGGTAGGGGCTTTAAAGTCCCTTTTTTTTTTTCTTTCCCATTTTTCCTTCATTTGGCTTGAAAGGAAAAACCATCCCAGAGGAAGAGCTGAGGAAACACCTACTATCTAAGGGGAGGGGTAGCCCAATCCACACAAGGAGAGATGCAGAGTGTATAAGAGGAGCTCACAACCTTGCCCACTACCACAGCCCTTCGCCATCACTGCTCCATCTGCCTCCAATCCGATGCTCTTTCTATTATACTACCTGCTGATAGCATATTACCCAAATCACACTCAAGTGAAGTTTTGTTGGAAATTGTAGTTACCTGGTAACGCAATTCTTCTCATTGAGGATTATCAGAGAAGGGTATTGGTGAAGATTGGTGCTCATTTTTCTCCACTCATTCAGACTGACTGAAATGACATTTAAGAAAAAAATCAATGTCAATATTTCTTTCAGATGCCTCTTGACCATGGATTGCAAAAATTAGGAAAGGAATTATATGATATTTTCAGTGATGAAAATTATTATATTTAAATGGAGATGATTTGTTTCACCATAACTTTCATTCCAAATATTGTGTTGTTATTGTTCTAAGAGAAACTTTGTGCAGTGATATGAGAAGTAGGCATGTGATGGTTGCAATAATCATCTAGAAACACCAATCCCCACAATTCCTCTCCACAATTAGCTCTTATTTATTTCTTCTCTTCAGATTTAAATTGCATTTCAATTGCTATGCTTTGGAATAATCTCAGAAATTACAGAAAATGTGAAATATTTAGTCCTTATGCAGGCGCAGAGCTAAGGAAATCTCTTCTTAGGTGGTTTCTCTTGTCCCAATACTAAACCTTAAATTTGTAAACTCAGATGAAAATCACTCTTAAAGGCCTTAGAATTTATTAGCAATATCAAATAGCATAAACAAGTATTTATTTTTATCAAATAATATGGATAAAGGCAGCAAGATGACTCAGTGGATGGAGCACAGGGCCTAGCCCAGTTCACTTTGGCTTCAAGATACTTATTAGTGGTGTCATTCTTGGCAAGTCACTTAACATCTGTTGGCCTTAATCCACTGGAGAAAGAAATGGCAAAGCTCTCCAGTATTTTTACCCAGAAAACCCTACAGCCATCATTGGCTTGCCACATCACCACAGGGTCACAAAGATTCAGGTATGACTGAACAATAACAAACATACATAAACAACATAGAGAAGATTATCATAGAACTCACAGCTAGGGTCACCTCTTATTCCCCTTCCTACCTATCCATTTAATTTGGAAAGGAGGTAGTTTCTTTAGATAGAAATATGCCTTGGGAAAGTAGGATCTGAGGCTTTGGAGAATTTAGGCAATTTTGGACTGAGTTAGGAACTGGTCACTTTGATCAAAATTCTGGTCCTTCATTTCTGAAGAAGGTCACAACATCAGGGAGGTGATGCCATGACAAGCACATGAATTGGATTTGAGTGAGGGGCTGTACTACGTCCCCAGCCTCACCTTCTCCTCCAGAGCTATCTGGGTCCAGTTGCCAGATATGAATCAGGACAACCTGAGATGGCCCTGGATGCAAGGTCACACACAGCTAAATAGTCAAATATCTGAGGTTAGATTCGAACTCCTTTTCTCTTGACTCTCCAAGGCCAGTTTATCCACTGCACCACATAGCTGCCCTTCACTTAAAGTCTATTCTTGTATTCTGTCTTTGAGCAGTGCCTCTCATATGTAGTCTGTACAGATAAATACGCTTCTTTTTTAATAAAAGAAATTCAATCCAAATGGACAAACCCTGTTCCCATAAAGCAAATGAAAATACAAGTGCTTAGGCAGGCAAAAATCATGCTTCAACTTGACCAGACTGCTAAGCTCTCTACCTGATAGTCTTATAGCCAACAGTGAACTGTTGTGAGTGGGTTCTGCCATCAGTTCAGTGGCACTAGGGTTTTGCTAGAGGCCTTAAGTGGAAAATTTCCATTTCAATCCATTTTTTTTGGTAAAGGAATGTCTTTTTGTCTGCACTTCTAGGCTAAGAACTGAATTAGATTGGCAGAAAACAGAGCTAGATATCCGTGATAGAATTATAAAGTTTGGGAAATAAGTTCAACCGGCTTACACAATACTGTACTCTCCTCCAAGCTTGGCTCCAGAGAAGAGCTGAGAAAATATGAATCTTCTTTTTTTGCAGAGGTGGGGAGATATGGATACAGAATATTGCATATGACAGGACTGATGTGTTGAACGTTTTTAATGGATTTTTTTTTTCCTCTTCCTTTTTCCTGTTAAATCTGTATTAGTGGGGATGCATTTTGTGTAGGGCAAGGTAGATGAATACATTTTTTAAAAAATGAAGATTCAGGGACAGATAGGTATTTTAGTGGCTAGAGTACCGGCCCTGGAGTCAAGAGAACCTGAGTACAAATCCGGTCTCCAACACTTAATTACCTAGCTGTGTGACCTTGGGCAAGTCACTTAGCTCCATTGCTTTGCAAAAACAAAAACAAAATGAAGGTTCTTTTTAAAAAGTGGTTAATAAAAATAATATTTAAAATGAATAAAAATTATAACAGTAAAAAATGAATAATGTTTTCTACTTGTCATTTCCAGTCTACCTACATTCCCTTTGAGGTAAAACCATTCACTTTTCATAGTCTTCGTCTTCTAGGAAACCCTCCCATATGAACACTATCCAACTCTTTCATCCACCCCTTTCCTTAGTGTCTCATTATTAATTTCCAAAATTATATATTATAGTTCCAACATATGATGATATGGAATTCTCTTGGGATTGCTGACCCCAGAGAAATAGGTATTTTCTAATCTTCTCACTTCAGTGCAGTCCTCTTGACCTACGGTTCTTGTTTAGGTCTAACACCAGTAACATCAGAGGAGTTTCCTACAATGTTGTTTCTCCTTCTGCACTTGTCATTCCTTGTGGATAACATGACTATTTAAATGAAAATACTTTGTGAATTATGATGGCTGCAGGTCATATGGATACAGAAAGACTCTGTATTTTCCAACCTTTTGGGCTCATGGTTATGTGTAGGCTTGTTTCTTTATTACCCAGTCATTATAGAACATAAATAGGAGGACTAGCATATGTGGGATGGTCTTGGCCACTTAAAAGGCTACTGGTAGAATTTTTTTAGAGTCAAAATCATCATATGAATGAAAAAAAACATTTATTAAGAGTTCATTATATTTACCTAGCTGTGTGACCTTGGGCAAGTCACTTAATCTCATTGCCTTGCAAAAATAAAAAAAAGAGTTCATTATGTATAAAGAAGTTCTTAGCATATGTATTTATATTTTCTATACAAACAGAAAAATAACTTAGTCCCTGCCCTCCAGGAGCTCAAATTCTAATGGGAGAGAAGACACATATAGAAGGCTTCAGGTACAAGTCATGTAGATGCTAGCTTATATTTATATAGCTTTCAAAATTTGGCAAGTCATTTCCCTTACCAAATCCATGTGAAGTGGGATGGCAGGATTTAGAGCTAGAAATACCTTCAGTAATCAGCTACTCTAATACTTGCATTTAGATAATGTGGAAACCATGGCTCAGAGAGATGATGTGGATGGCCCAAAGTCATACTGAATCTGAAACTGTGACCTCTGACTAAAAAAACACAGCTCTTTATTATATACTACCACAGAAGTGCAAACATTATTATTCATTTTTTACAGATGAACAAACAGGTTCAGGAAAGTGAAGTGACTTTCTCAAGGACACAATGAAAGCTCAAGCTAGGCCTCACACCCAGGTCTTTAGTCTCCAAATAAAGTTACATATCAGCAAAGGGTTGAATGAAGCAAATTTGGTGGTTTTCTCATTGATTCCCATGGTTGGGCTTTGTTTTGATCTGGACCTGTGATTTATTTCCAATGAAAAATTCCTTTTTAATCAATAAAAATTGGTGAGTACTCTACAGCTTTTAGTTTTCCAAAGGTTTTTTTTTTCTTCTTCTTCTTCTTTTTTTTTTTTAGGTTTTTGCAAGGCAATGGGGTTAAGTGGCTTGCCCAAGGCCACACAACAAGGTGCTTATTATTGAGTCCTCCTGATTCCAGGGCCCATGCTCTATCCACTGTGCCACCTAGCCACCCTAAGGTACTCAAAGCTTAAAAGTCACCAGTTTAAATGGCCAGTCACACAACCAGCATGTGTCAAAAACTAGACTTGAACCCAGATCTCCCTAACACATCATGTATCCACTTCACTATTGTTTATTTGCATTAATAAATACAAATAACTAATATCTTTCAGAAAACTGAATATTTGTGCTATATTTACATTGTGAATCATAATCACTGACAACCCAAGCTAAATGGAAACCCCACCCCCAAACATTTTATTGTTGGTCATAGGCTATCAGATGACCACTTTCAGGTGGCTGAATGAAAGGATTGGTGATGCTCTTAAATCATTGCTTGGCTTTCGAAAGGAAGCCTGTTGAGTCAAATGAAGCAGAAGAATGTGAAATCCCCCCACTGTTAAATGGAAAATTGGGCAGTCACAGATAAAGCTGAGATTTAAGAACATATTTTAAAAATACCTGAAAAGTCAGGACATGCTTCTGGCAAATGTCTAGTAATGTAATGTAAGAGAAAATAATCCTTTGCTCTTTTTTTTTTCCCTTTTACTATGAATCTGATGAAGGTGGCTCTCATAAACTTATTTTCACCTATGGAGAGCTGAAGGATCCATCGAACTGAACACATTCCTTTAAATATTTGAAGGGAAGAAAGCAGGGGCATCAGACAGTGAAGGGAAAGGGGATGAGAGACAGCCATGCACCATCTATTTTTATATATGTAACAAATATTTGTTTATTGACTTATTTTAGAACAAATCAATTGCAATAGAGTAAAAGAATATCACTACTTACAGGCATAAATTTCAGGATCCTTGTGAGTTCATTTATGTGGAATCAATAATTTAATAAATTAACAGTAAGCATTTATTAAGTGCTCCTTGTGTGCCATTTATTCCCTAAAGGGATGGGGTTACAAAAGCAAAAAAGAAATACTTCCTACCCTTAATTCAAATTCAACAAAGTTACTGGCTGAACCATACTACCCTTAGGGAAGTGACTATTTTTAGGGGTGGCTAGGTGGCATAGTGGATAAAGCACCGGCCCTGGAGTCAGGAGTACCTGAGTTCAAATCCAGTCTCAGACACTTAATAATTACCTAGCTGTGTGGCCTTGGGCAAGCCACTTAACCTCATTTGCCTTGCAAAAAAAAAAAACCCTAAAAAAAAAAGGAAGTAACTATTTTTTAATGGTGAGGGGTGGGGGAAGATGTGTGTGTGTGTGTGTGTGTGTGTGTGTGTGTTTGTGTATGTATGTTTGTCTGCAAGGTACATATGAAATAATACAAGATAATTGGTGATAGGAGGCAAATGCACATGGAGCTACCAGATATATTTTCATGTAGAATGTAGAAGTTAAACTGGATTTTTTTTTAGGGTTTTTTTTTTTTTTTGCAAGGCAATGGGGTTAAGTGATTTGTCCAAGGCCACACAGCTAGGTAATTATTAGGTGTCTGAACTCAGGAATTTCTGATTCCAGGGCTGGTGCTCTATCCACTGCACCACCCAGCCGCCCCTTGAATCGGATTTTGAAGGAAGCAAGTATTCTAAGAAGCACAGGCAAGGAGGTTCAGCATTCCAGCTGAAGGCTCCACGTAAAGGGAATATATATGATAGATGTGAATAAAGAACATCTAGGCAACAGCTGAATGAACTCCAGAGAATGTGAAGGGCAAAGATCAATCATAAAAATGGAAAGGTGGAGTGAAATAAGTGAAGGATTTAAATACCAAGTTGGGGAGTTTGCAATTAATCTTGGAGGTACTCCTAGAGAAGTCCACTGACCTTACAGATTGATGTAGTCAGACCAGTGTTTTAGGATGACCATTTTTGCAGTTGTGTGGAGGATAGCTTGGAAGATGGATCAAATACAAGACTATTATATTAGTCCAGCCTTGAAGTGATAAAATCTTGAAATAGGACCATGGACTTGCAGGAAGAGAGAGGGTGACAGATAGCAGAGAAAACACTTGGTGAGTAGATATAAAGAATGAAGAAGAGTGGGCTCCTGAAGATGATTCCAAGTTTGTGGAACAAATGGCAATGTGCCTTCAAAAGAAATAGGGAGGTTTGGAAAAATGAATTTGGCTGGAAAATAATGAACTGAGTTTTAATATGTTCTGTTTGAGAAGCATTTGAGGCATCCAGGGAAAAATATCAAATAGGCAGTTAGAAATGAAGAGCATGACTTCAGAAGAGAGACTGAGACTAGATATGTTTATATGTGTGTGTTATGTGTATGTATAAACACATACACATAACACACACATATATATATTTGGGAGTTATATCCATGGAGGTGATAATTTACCTTGGGTCTAGACAAAGTATATGCATGTGGATGTGAAGAGAGAGAGAGAGAGAGAGAGAGAGAGAGAAAGAAAAGATAAGAGTATCCAGATGGATCCTGGGATATAGTCATAGTTATTATCAGTCATTTTTCAGTTATGTCCAACATTTTGTGTCCTAATTTGGGTTTTTCTTGCAAAGATACTAAAGTGTTTTGTCATTCCATTCCACAGATAAGGAAGCGGAGGCAAACAGGGCTATTTGGCTTGCCCAGGGTCCCCCAGTTACTAAGTGACTTAGACTGGACCTGATACTCTTATCTACTGCACCACTTATCCATAGGAAGGGGATATGATATGGATAATGAACTAGCAAAAGAGTCGGCAAGCTTGGAATCAGGAAATCCTGAGGTTGAATCTTACCTCAGATACTTAAGCTGTGCCTTGGGCAAGTCACTTAACCCCAGTTTCTTCAGCTGTAAAATGGAAATAATGGTACCTACCTCTAAGAATTAACATGAGACTCAAATGAGATAAGTGCAAAATACCTGGCAAATAGTAGGTATAGAATGCAATCTATCATTATTAGGGTTTGATTTTGTTGTTGTCATATGGAAAAAGAATAGTCAGAACAGTGGAGGAGAGATGAGAACAGATTTGAGAAAATACAAACAATAGAAGTATCCAAGAGGGGAAGGTGATCAGTGGTATTCTGTAGGGAAACATGCCTCTACTCTGCCTTTTAGAATGTAAATACTTCATCATCAACTTTTGCCTTACAATTGCTTCAAAATGTTTACCTTTCTGGGTTTCTCTGATCTCATTTTCTCTTTTAGGAATGCTCAAAATCCTCTATTTTATTTGTTTCATTTTTTTTTCTCCTTGTAGGATTAGATTCTGTTTTCCTGGTTAACTTGTTCTTGATTGTAAGCCTTTGTCTTTTGCCTTTTGGAATATTGATTTCTAAGGTTTTCTTTTCTTGATCATAGTTGTAGCATGGTCTTGTATGATCCTGATTGAAGCTCACTAGGATCTGAATTCATTCTGACTGCTTATAGCATTTTTTTTTGACCCAGAAACTCTGGGTTTCAGCTATAAGATTCCTAGATGCTCTTCTTTTGAGGTTCCTTTCAGAAAATAAATGATGAGATTCTATTTTGACTTTGCCTATTTATTCTAATTGATACTGTATATTTATTTTAAATAAAAGTCTCTGATGACTGGACCTTATGTTGGTTTCTGCTTCACTTGGTTGATTCTTTATATATATATTCACTCACAGGCTTTAGTCATTTACTGGAGCTCACTTTATCTAACTTTCTCTGGTATGAATCTTCTCTCAGAGATGTAGGCATCTAGAAAATTGTTGCTGTATTTCTGTTTTTAATCATTGCTTTTATCTGGTAACCTTTTAAGTTTTTTCTAGGTTTTATGGGAGAGAACTAGTTTCCTTTGTGACTTCTCATGTCCATCTTAACCAGATGACATAATATTTTCAATTGCTTTATATGCATGATAAAATGAAATCTACCAACTCCTTTAATTTTCCATGGAAAATTTGTGAGCTATATTACAGTTATTGATGGACTGCTTGAAACTGAGTCTCCTTGTCTCACAGCTCCATGGTATGATCTCACTACTGATTGATATGATACATTTGCCCTATTCCATTTCTGACTTGGGCTAGTTCATCCCTCTCTAGTCAGTCTGGTAGTTTCCCACTCCTGGGGGCTCACAATATTGGTGCCAGACTTAATGCCGACACCTGGTAGGTTTAGTAACTCAGAAATCTGCTTCAGCCTCCACGGTATCTGGGATTATAGATGTGGCCCATCAACTCCAGTCTCATTGGTTTCATTTAGAGGGGAATTGTTCAGATTGATAGGACCGAGTTCCTCTGCTACTGCCATTTGGCAAGGATTGTTGTGCCAGTGATGTTACAATAGCTAAATTAATGTTTAGAGATGGTCTAAATATTGTTAGCACAGTGGATCGAGTGCCAGAGTGTCCAGTCTGGAATCAGGAAGACTCATCTTTCTTAATTCGAGTCTGGCCTTAGACTCTTTTTAACTGTGTGACTCTGGGTAAGTCATTTTACACTGTTTCTTTAGTTTCCTCATCTATAAAAGGGACTGAAAAAGAAACTGGCAAACTACTCTAGTAGCTTTGCCAAGAAAACCTCAAATGAGTTCATGATGTTCATAAAATTGAAATGACTGAACAATAATAGCAAAACTTTGCATGATTCTAATTACCCACTGCCTTCTTTTTTCTTCTACTCCGCCAACATCATTGCAAGATTGGAAAGGGATCACACAAAACTGAAGGTTGTTTGATATTATTTTTAATTTCTTGGATTCTTGTGGAATAATAAGACTAAGTTTGATTTATGCTGATCTAGTAACTTAGGTTCAATATTAGAATGAAATGAGATAACTCTCTTATCTGCTGATCAACAAAAAACAGCTTTTCTTCAGTAAAGTAGGGGAGGGATATCTAGCAAGGGGAGAATTCATTCAGATGAGCCAACTTCACTGCCTCTTTCTTCCAGTCAGAAGTCTAAGGAAGACACAAGATGGTTATTTGTGTCCTAACTTTTGTATGTAGGCCACCATGAAACTCCATCAATGTCCTGAACCTCAGAATCATGAGTCAATTACGTCTCAAAGACAGTTTCAATTCATTTTAAGGAAAAACTAACTGTTTATATGGGTAGGGCCTTTGGACACCATTCCTATCACATGTGACCAAATTATTCATTTGTTAGGTAGAGATCAATATCCATATAAGTATTTGTGTTCGGCCCTTGAAGGCATGCAGAATAGCCTGGAGGCAAGATTTATAGGAAAATTATTTAAACAGCAAACATTCAGGCAGTGCTTTAAGCTTTGCAAAACATTTTGCATGTTCTCCCATTTGTTTCTTACAAAGTGAAAAATATAAATGAAGATCCATCAAAAGAGATCAGAAGTGAACAGAGATAGATAGGATGAGAAACTATATACTGTGAGCTAGACACAATGATTAACTCCCATTTTAAAATTAAAGCAGGAAGAGGTTAAGAGCCACAGTTATAAGTGGCTGAGGCAGGATTTGAACCTTGTCCAGTGCCCTATCAACTGTACTATGTCTTGCATTGAACGTCTCCCTTTAATCTCTTATAGATGGCACCGTAACTTAACCCATTATTTTAATTATCTATCACATGACGTGGTTCTGAGGCATTTCAACATCCCAATCAACTGTCCTTGTTGGATGCCAGTTGGCTCTGGTGACTGCAAAGTCTTAATGACTTGCTGAGTCATCAGCCTACAGATGATTTGCTAATGTGATTTCAAACATTTAAAAGTTTCACTTCCCAGGAAGGAAGGCATAGTTTTAGAGGGGTCCAGCTTCTGCTGAGTGTAAAAGTTTATCTACCTTGTTCTCGGTATTCAAGTGCTTATTCATGTTGCTTAAGATCCCATGGGCTCTTTGGGCAGACATTTCACACTTACTTAAATTTGTAATTGGTTCTTGATCTTCATTATTGAAGAAGCCCAAATGACCTCATTCTAGAGACAAATTACGGTGTGTCTGACTGTGACTGATCAGACCAAAGCTAGTTCAGAATTCTCTACCACAGGTGGGGCAAAAGGGAACACCTGGGGTGGTTACTCCAAACTTACTTCCATCACGTTTCCTTTGAGCTGCTTCAATTCTGCCTGGCTCATAGATCACAGCATCATCTCTGATGAGCGGACCTGTACCAGTGTCTCCCATCCTGGACAATTAATTCTAAAGTTCTTGAGAGAGACCTTCAGGGTATCCCTATAATGTTTCTTCTGACTCCCTTGTGAGCACTTGCCCTGTGGGTTCTTCATAAAATTGTCTTTTTTGGGGGGTAAGTATATATTTGGCATTCTAGTCATATTGTTAAGAGAAATCCACAAGTTTTTTCCCCCCTCCACACCTTAATATCACAACTCTTTCCACTCTATCCTGATGCAATGGATTTTTTTTTTTTAGTTTAAATCTGGACCTTATATTTATCCCCTTAAAATTTCATTTTAGATATGTCCCACCATTCTAGATGGGTGGACTCTTTGGAGCCTGATTTTGCAATATACTACTATTTGGACCCCATGCCAGCTTTTTAGTTACTTGATTTCATTATCCCTTCAAGGTGTCATCTTTTGTCTCTTCTGCTACATACTCCTAAAAGATGCCGTCTTTTCTTGTTCATATGCTTCCTGCCTTCCTCTTTCCTTCTCAACCTTTCATAATCTGGTTTATAATCCTAACACTCATTTGAAACTGTTCTCTTATCACTTATTTGTTGAATCTTAAATCATTCCTCATTACAACTTTTGACAATATGGACCATCCCAATTTGCAAGATTTCTCTTTTTCCCAAGTTTTCATGACACTGCTCTCTCCTTGTTCTCTTCCTATATCTCTGTTGACTTCATGGTCTCCTTTGATGGATTTTCATCTAGAAACTTCTCCTTGAGTCTGAGCAAAGGCCAGGGCTCTGCCCTGGACCCTTTATCTTCTTTCTCTATCTTCTCTCTTGGTATATCCTCAGCCCCTATGGGTTCAAGCATCATTTTTAAGCAGATGACTCCCCAATCTACATATCAAATCCTTATCATTCTCCTGAACTCTAGTTCAGCATCTAGAACTGTTTGTAGATAATTTCTTCTTGAAAGCACCACAAGTATCTCACACTCCACATGTTCAGAGCAGAACTCATTCTAATTTCCCTCAAACCCATTCTTCCTTTCTCACTATACCCATTTCTCCTGAATGTCCACCATCCATTCAAGCAGATTTTCACCCAGATTCAATCTTGAATTTTCTTTCTTTCTCTTAATCTCACATATCTAAATGGTTAGCAAGCCTTTTCAACTCTCCTTTCAAGAAATGGCTATCATTCTCCTTTTTATTAATTTAATCATTATCCTAATATAAGCTTTCATCCTCTCTTATTTGGAGTACTACTTTTTTAGTTTTAGTCCATTTCTTTGTGATCCCATTTGTGGTTTTTACTTGACCAAAAAATGATTTGCCATTCCTTCTCTAATTTATTTTACAGGTGAGGAATTGAGACAAGTAGGGTTAAGTGACTTGCTCAGGATCATATAACTAAAAAGTGCCTGAGGTTGGGTTTGAACTCTTATGTCCAGGCCCAGCAGTCTATCCTCTATGTCACCTATTGTAGTAGTTTTCTAATTGGACTCCTGTTCTCTAGCCTCTCTATAACTCATTCTTTAAATAGCTGACATGGTGATATGCCTAAAGCATAGGTTTGTGTGTATCTCTCATTCTTAAATTTGTTTTCTGTAAACATCGTATTGTTGGATTCTGATTTTTAATTCATTTTGCTATCCATTTATATTTTAGGGGTGAATTCATCCCATTCACATTCACAGTTATAATTACTGTTACTGACCCCAATAGCCATCACTTCTTCAATGGCTTCTCTTTGCCTTTAGAATAAAGTATAATTACTCTGTTGGTTTTTTTAGTCTTCCTTTTTTTCCCCTTTTTTTTTTTAAGATTTTTCAAGGCAATGGGGTTAAGTGGCTTGCCCAAGGCTACACGGCTAGGTAATTATTAAGTGTCTGATGTTGGATTTGAACCCAGGTACTCCTGACTCCAAGGCCAGTGCTCTATCCACTGTGCCACCTAGCCGCCCTAAAGTCTTGTAAAGTCTGGCTCCAACCTATCCCATCTAGATCTATCCCACATTAATCTCCTTTATGTACTTTGTGTTTTTGCTTAATTTGTTGCCTCTTCATGAAATTTCACATCCTGCTTCAATGTCTTTGCTCAAGTTGTCTTCAAGTATGGGATGCTGAATCTTAATAATTTATATACCTTCTCCTATGAGAAACCTTTGTCATTAGCGATCCTACCAAATTTTTCTTTAATTTATTTTGTAATTATGTTGCATTTACATGGGTTCTTATTTATCTCTTAGTATATTAAAAGTTTCTTGAAGGGAGAGATTGTACCATTTTTGAATTTGTGTATCTAGTGTCTAGCATGATACCCATTTCATAGTAGGTATTTAATAAATGATTGTTGAATTGAATTACTTAATTCATTCAATAACTTGCTGAAAAATGGTGAGCCCGATGGGGCAGAGTCAGTCCAGAAATGTTCTAGAGACCTCACCCCCAAGTTTACTGAATCCATTAATTAGTGTTCCTTGACTATGGTTTTCAGCTAACTATGGGGTTACCTAATTATACTTTCATTCAGCTCACATTTTTTCTATCTTACTCATAATCACAAGGTTATTGAATTCCTTGTAGAAATCAAGATATCATATTGACATTTCCCCAAAATATTAGACTAGTAATCCTATCACAAAAAGAAATGAAATGAGGTTAAATTGCTAATTCTTATTTTTGTTGTTATACAAGGCAATGGAGTTAAGTGACTTGACCAAGGTCATACAGCTAGGCAATTAGTAAGTGTCCAAGGCTGAATTTGAACTCAGGTCCTCCTGATTCCAGGGCTAGTGCTCTATCCACTGCATTACTCAGCTGCCCCTAGATTGTTAATTCTTGATAAAAAAGGCTTCAGCTTTAATAGTTAACCCACTGTGTTACCCTAGGGATGCTTCTCACTTCTCAGGGTCTTGGTTTCCTTTTCTGTAAAATAAATGAATTATTAGATAACCTATAAGATTAATTCCAATTCTGAACCTTGGACTCAGGTACTCAGGTGGATATAAATTAGAACTACTGGAGATATTTATGCCCAAAAATACCTCAAGGAGGGAACAATTTTGTAGAGTAAAAAGAGTCAGAGGAATTGAGTTTATCATAGTTTTGCCTCCTTACTACCCATATGACATCAATTAATCCCCAAAACCTCAGTTTTTCTCATCTAAAATAGGGGAGTTGAACTAGTTGGCCTCTGAGATCCCTTGCAGCTCCCAAGTCCTCTAAGGTTCCTGGTAGCTCTAAACTGATGACTTTGTGTTTAGAATATCAACTTTGTATGTTGATTGGATTATACATAATACTGTATAACTTGATATAGATGCCGTTCCTGTTATTAGAATTGTAATTGTTCCAAACAGACATCATTATCCTCCCTCCAAACTTCTATCTCCTTCAAAGTATATCATTTATATTGAGAGTACAATTAACCTTTCAGTCAAATGAAGCATGGGTGACTTGACTCTTCATTCTCCTTCACAACTCATACACCCAGCATTTAAAAAAATATTTCATATTTTATTTTCCCTGGTTGTGTGTAAAAACAATTTTAACAATTTTTTCAAACTCTGAGTTCCAAATGCTCTTCCTTCCTCCCATCCCATCCCCACCGCAGAAGCATGCAATTTGATATAGTTATAAATGTATAGTCATGGAAGGAAAACAGAGACCACCCCAAAAACCTCAAGAAAAATAAGGTTAAATTTTTTTTTAAATTTTTAAATTTTTAATTTGTATTCAGACACCATCAGATCTTTCTCTGGGGAGAGATAGTATTCTTTATCTGAAGTCTTTCAGAGTTGTATTGGGTCATAGTATTGCTGAGAAAAGGTAAAACATTCATAGCTTATCATGCTACAATATGACTGTTACTTTGTATACAGTACTTTGCATCTGCTCATGTAATTCCTTCTAGGTTCATTCTGAGAGCATCCTGCTCATCATTTCTTATAACAGAATAGCATTCCCATATCATCATACTATAATTTGTTCAGCCTTTCCCCAACTGATGGCTATCCCCTCAATTTCCAATTCTTTTCTGCCAGAAAAGAGCTGCTATAAAGAGCCTTGTGTATAGAGGCCCTTTTCATTTTTGTTTTTCATTTCTTTTGGAATACAGATCTAATAGTTCTACCCAATATGTTTAAGTCTTGCCTATTCTCCTCTCACATTTCCTACATCCTTTTTTCTTTCCTAATCCAAATCCTTGTCATCTTCCAGTCTCTCCTATCTCTAGTCCATCCTCCACTCAACTCCCAAAATAATCTTCTTCAAGTATTAGTTCTGATCATGTCACTCTCTTGCTCAAAAACATTCAATGGCTCCCTACTGCCTCTAGGAATAAAATAAAACTATTTGATTTGATATTTAATATCCACCATAATCTAGTTGATTTTTCTGGATTTATTTCTATTACTCTGCTTCATGTAAGCTCTATTCCATGAAATGAATGAAATGGGCCTCTATAACACAAGGCTCTTTATAGCAGCTCTTCCTAGTCTGTTCTTCTTTCCTTTTTCTTTCTTTTTCTTTTTTCTTTTTTTTTTTGTTTTAGGTTTTGTGCAAGGCAAATGGGCTTAAGTGGCTTGCCCAAGGCCACACAGCTAGGTAATTATTAAGTATCTAAGACTGGATTTTAACCCAGGTACTCCTGACTCCAAGGCCGGTGATTTATCCACTACCCACCTAGCTGCCTTCTTTTTTTAGTTTTTGCAAGGCCATGGGGTTAAGTGGCTTGCCCAAGGCCACACAACTAGGTCTGTTCTTCTTTCCTAAACTCAGTTTTCTGTCACTCATTTCTTTGCTCAGAAGGTTCTCTCCCATGCTTGAAATACTCTTTTAGATTTCTTCAAATCTTAGGCCAGATCCCAGGACTTTCTCACTCCCCTATCTATTATTGCTTTCTCCCTTCTCAAATTATCTCGTATTTACTTAAACTAATTACTTTTTCTTTCCAGATAATTGCCTCAGCATTCTATTACTGAATATTTTAATTGAAGGTTCATAGCAAGTATTTTAATTGTGCATAGAGCAGAACCAACAAAAATTAATCTGTTATTTTGGATTATATGTGACTTTGAGGCATACATTGTAGGAGAGCTGGATTTTTAAACCTAGGATTGATAATTATTACAATTTCTCAATCTTCCTTGAAGTCATTATCCAACTCTAGGGTTTTTGCTTTTTAATCTCTTTTGTAAGGAAGGATGGTTTAAAGCAAACTTTTTAACAAAGCCATTCTAAAATGCAATACAATCAAAATTCCCATATGTAACTCACTTTCAAATTTACCAACTGATTTCCTCAAGTCAGGTGTGAGGGGATTGGCAGTGAAATTATAGGAATCAGTCATTTGCCAGAAGGCATCTATAAACTATAGGATTGGAACTCAGGTCTTTTGATTCCAAGTCCAGGGTCTGCCCTATTACCTTTCAATTGTTTCTCAAATATTATATAATTTACCCATTCCAATATTCAGAGAAAAAGGCATTGAGTGCATAGTTCTAGACAAGTAGGTAGTATGGAAAATCCCTGGACCTGAAGTCAGGAAGGTCTAAATTCAAATCTTCCCTTAAATACTGGTAGCAGTGTGACTTTGGGCAAGATACTTCCTTTTGCCTCAGTTTCTTCAGCTCAGAAATGGGGACAATAGTTTTAAAACCCTAGAGGCTGACTATGCTAAGTATTCTTATTAAATGATAGTATTCTATTAGAAAGGCTAAGTAGTATTCTTGCCATCATGGGCAAATATGAGATTTACAATGCTCAGATTAAGAAAAATTAATGGAAAAGGGATCTTTTAAGGCTCATGGAGACTTTCCAAGAACTGTTGCTTTGAACTTGAGAAAAACAAAGAAAAGCATGAAGGGAAGAGGGTGTTCAGTCTGAGCTTGGTCTGCCCCACGTGGGCTTCTGGATCCCTTTATTGGGAGGACAGGTGCAGGGGGTCATGACGTCAGAGTTCATGGGCCCCAACTCTCTATCCCTGCTAAGCAGATCTGAAGGGTTTTGACTCTCGAGTTCCTCCCTTCCATTCCCCTCATACTACATATTCTAGCCTAAACCATCCCTCCTTCCTCCAGGTGCAACAAAGTCAAAGTGAGAAACCCTCCTAGCCACAGGCCTGGGAAAAGAGTTAACTTACCTGGGAGGGAGGTCAGATCCACTGAGGAAAGGAGAGGCTTTGGCTGCCTTGCCTTTGAGCATTCTCTTTTCCTGACAGATGTCCTTCTACAGCCTCATAAAGTCCAAGAAGCTGTTAATTATTACTCTTACTCCCAACAAGCTGGGGCGTGTTGGAAACCTGAGACACTCCCCCTGGCTCAGTGGTGTTGGGAGTGTTTATTTTCCTGGAGAGGAGCAGCTGATAGGAATACTCCCAAGCACACACCTGCAGGAGAGGTAAATTGACTCTCTGGTTAACTCTTTAATGATTCTTTGCAAACTGATTCTCCTATCTGGGCTGGATTCTCCCAAATAACCTCTCTGGACAGGAGATCACTTTTATGTAATATTTTCAGATTCCTCCCAATAATCCTAGGGCCTAGGCAGCAAGCATTTTTCACTCTATTTTGCATTGATTGAAAGTGACTCAGAGGTTATTTCCTTCTAGTCACCCAGCCTGCAAGGTATGAAATCCAAGGGCAAGTTTTCTGATTCCAAACCTTTTCATCTTACAATAAAGTGACAATGATTGAAGCTGAAAAGAATTCTCCCTTTTTTTTCTCCCCAATTTAAATGAGCTTAATTTGAATCCCTCTCTGCTCCCCAGGAGATATTAAAGGAGAAGAAAATAAGAATGTGATTCAATTGTGTTGGATTGAGAGAAACAGGAATCCTCTCACTTCCATTGTACTTCTAAGTACAAAAGGAAGATCAGAAAAGATTTGAGATCCAGAAATAGAGAGTGTTACTCAATACAGTATTCTTTTTGTTTCTTCTGGACCCTTAGATTTCATTTTTCAGCCCTTATCACAGTGCCTGACTGTGTAAGTTGGGAAACTCCTGGGGTCAGAACTCCATTTTTTCCCCTATTCCTTTTGGATTTAATGTCAATTTCATCACCTTAGTAACTTCCTACATGAAGCACCATAGATAAGATGTTTTCTACAATTGGCTATTTTTACCCAAGTAATCTCGAAACTCTTACCAAGAATCCAGTTTCTTCACATGACTGGTCAGTCAAAATTGTGTCCTGGTGCCTGTGGGATTCACATATCACAGGAAGAGAATGGATGAGACTTTAAAATAATAATTATTATAGCTTACACATACACATTTTTAAAATAAATTAATATTTTATTTGTTTTTCCAATTACATGCAACAGCAATTTTGACCAATTTTTTTTGGCAGGATTTTGAGATTTACAATTTTCTCCTTCCCTCCCTTCCCTCCTCCCTCCCCCAACAGAAAACAATCTGATATACATTCTGTATCTTTTAACCATGCTAAACATAGATTGATACTGAATAATATACACATTTTAATATCAATAAAACACCACAACAACCCTCATAGGTGAATGAAACAAGTATTCTTACACCTCCTTTAAAAATGAAACAGACATATTGTGACCAAATAATTACAGTTCACATAGCTAGATCAGAATTAGAATTGGAACTTAGAGCCATCAACTTTAAATTCAATATTTTTTTCATTATGATCACAGCATGGATAGTAGTGAAAGAAACATTCCACCAGGCTATATTT
Source organism: Macrotis lagotis (assembly GCF_037893015.1). NCBI lineage: Eukaryota > Metazoa > Chordata > Mammalia > Peramelemorphia > Peramelidae > Macrotis > Macrotis lagotis. Next base: position 35,232,425 of record NC_133660.1, read on the forward strand.
AAGGTAATATTTATAAAGCGCTTGAAGGTCTACAAAGCCCTTTGCAGATATCTCATTTTATCCTAACAGCTCTGTAAGGTGGGGGTGCTCCTTGACCACATTTTACAGATTTGAAAGCTGAGGCAGAAAATAGTTAAGTGACTTGCCTAAATCATACAGCTTGGGGCAGCTAGGTGGCACAGCAGATAGAGCACCGACCCTGGAGTCAGGAGTACCTGAGTTCAAAGCCAGCCTCAGACACTTAATAATGACCTAGCTGTGTGGCCTTGGGGAAGCCACTTAACCCCATTGCCTTGCAAAAAAGATCATACAGTTTGTAAGTGACTAAGGCTGGATTTGATCTCAGGTCTTCCTGAATCCAGGTTCAGTTTTCTATTCATATTTTACCTAACTCTTTATCAGATTGTGGGGTCTTGAACATATCTGTCTCATTACTTACAGATAGTGATGATTTAAAACAGAAAAATTCTGATGGCCTTGATGGGCCATAGCCAGTCAAACTGGAATCTTAGTGACCCATGTATAGCTCCTGTGACAAGGGCATAATTCATAGACATTGAATATAAGGAAAAAAGTCTGTTATGTTACTCACAGTCTCCTTTGGCCTGGATAATCTGACCTTTGACTACAATGTTTATAGACTCTTAAGTCACTAGAGTGTTTTTGTTCAAAGCAGATCCTTCATCTTCTGTAACCTATTGTTATCATTTCACTGTTATCAGCAGTTAGGCAATATTGCTTTGAAATCCATTTCTTCAGATATACTTCAAACAGGTTTTCTGATCATGTTCTTTATAGGTGACAGTGTACTAAAGTGAGAGTCTCATTTGGAAAGGTAACAAGAATCCTTTGTTTCAATATTTCCTGAATAGAGAGAGGGAACCTCCTAGGATGTAACAGATGTCTTTGGCCAGTACTTCCCCATCCCTTTGATACTAATGCCTTCCATCTGTGGTTTATTTCTAATTTGTCCCGAATATATCTTGTCTGTACAGTTGCATGAAATGATGAAAAGGAAGGAGGAGGAAGAGGAAAGGGAAATGAGGGGGTCTGTTGTCAGATTAATAATTTCATATTATTATTTATATAATTAATAATCCATAATAATAGATTCCCCCAACAAGAGAGATGAAATATTAGAAAACAGGAAGTTAACAAACATGAATTCAGCCAATCCTACTTGTGACTCGGTCACCATTGCCAATTGATTTTACCTCCTAGATAAGGTTATTTTAGGCATGTATGCTGGGGAAACTGAAAAAGGAAATGAAAAATCTTAAACAGTAGAGTGGAAACTAGAGTTAAAATTCAGATCTGGAAGTTGCCACACAGAGGAAGTCAGACATTCATGAGGGACATGTAAGGCAGAATAGGGAATTGTTTTTGACCTCTAAGTACTTCACTTTTTCTAAATATTAACCCATCAAATTTTTCCTCTGGGGAAAATCCAAAGGTCTATTTTAGACTAGAACACTGAGTTCTGATAGCATTGAAATAAGCACAATGCTTACTTTTCATGAAGAAAGGAATTTAAAGATTCTCCCCTTCCCCATCAAATGAGAAGACAAGTATGTTTCTCATCAAAAATATTCTCAACCGCTCCCTTCCAACTACTTATAGGATCAGTGCTGGTGTTGATAATGATGGAGGGGACCCCTGCCCCATTCAATCAGTTCTGGTGACTTCCTCACGATCAACTCAGTCCTCAGACATTTACTAGCTGTGTGATCCTGGACAAGTCATGTAACTCAGTCTCATTTTTCTCCACTATAAAATGAGGATGGTAATAGTGCCTGCCTCCAGACTTCTTGTGAGGATTGAATGACATAAAATTTGTAAAATACTTTACACTGTGCCTAGTACACAGTTTATATTTAATAATGTGCTTAATACTTTCGTCCTTTCCTTCCCTTTAATCCCTCTCTTCTATCCTCTGTACCTCCTTCCCTTCCTTTCTTCCTTTCTCCTTTCTCTCTTCTTTTCCTTCCTTCCTGTTTTCCTTTCTTCCTTTCTTCCTTTTCCCCATCTCTCCTCCTTTCCTTCCTTTTTAACTCCCTCCTTTCTCCTGTTCCTCCCTCCTTTCCTTCTTTCCTTCTTTCTTTCCTTCCTTTCTTCCTTTTTCTTTTTTCTTCCCTTTTTCTTTCCTTCTCTCCTACTCCTTTCCTTCCTTCTTCTCTCCCTCCTTCCCCCTGTTCCTCCCTCCCACCTTCCTTCTTTCCTTCCTTCCTTTTTTCATTCTTTCCTTCCTTTCATTTTTCTTTTTTTCCTTCTTTCCTTCCTTTTTTCTTTTCTCCTTTCCTTTCTCTCCTCCTCTCTCTCCCTTTCTCCTTTCTTTCCTCTTTCCTTCTTTCCCTCCTTCCTCTTTCCTTCTTTCCCTCCTTTCACCTGTTCTTCCTTCCTTCCTTCTTTTCCTTCCTTCCTTCTTTCCTTCATTTCTTCTTTTTTTCTTTCTTTTCCTCCTTTTTTTCTTTTCTTCTTGCTTTCCTCCCTTCCTTCCTATTTCTCTCCTTCCTTTTCTCCTTTTCTTTCTTTCTTCTCCTTTCCTTCCTTCTTTCCCTCCTTTCCCCTGTTCCTCCTGCCTGCCTTCCCTTTCTCTTTTCTTCTTTCTTTCCTTCATTCCTTTCTTTTTTCTTTCCTTCCTTCCTTCCTTCCTTCCTTCCTTCCTTCCTTCCTTCCTTCCTTCCTTCCTTCCTTCCTTCCTTCTTTCCATTCTATTCCTTGCTATTTCTAGCCCAAGACACTCTCTGGGTAAATTTTGCTGGCTGCCTCTCATTCTTTTCTCCTCAACTTTAACTCCTGGTTTTCCTCAAATTTGAGCTAAAATCCTACCTTTGATAGGAAGCTTTCCCCAAACCTTCTTAATGATAATCTCTTCCCTCTATTGATTATTTCTAATTTACCCTGGATATAACTTATTTGTCAATAGTTGTGTACATGTCACATCCCTGAATCAGACTGGGTACTCCTTGACAAGCTGAGACTGTTTTTTGCCTTGCTTTGTATCCACAGGACTCAGCACAATTTGATAGAAATGGTCTTCTGATCTTCTTCTGTCTCTGCCACAGCCGTGTGGTGTACAGGATGGCTACTCCCATGCAAATAGCCTTTATTCCCATGTTCACATCTTGTCCTATTCTCTTCAGTGACCTCCTACAAATTCTCCAGAGGAGTTTTATTCCAACACCTTTGAGACCTTCTCTGAGTCTCTAATCACTGCATGACCATGAGGGGAACAGGTGGGCTGTCCCTAGCTTATCCCTCACCCTAGCCACATGCTTATCCCTCCCCCCTCCTTTTCCTCTCAAACATCTCTCTCTGATGAAATCTTTTCACTTTTGTGTGTTCTTCCTGGGTACCATGTTGTAGTCTATTCATCTTGCCATTTATATCTCCATTGCCCTTTGGGTAAATCAAGTTGTAAATCACTGGAGACTGGGATGCCATGATTTGCCATCATTCAGTAACACCAGAAGAAAAACTGATGATGGAGAATATTGTTAGGCCCTTTTTTCCAGAGAAGCTTGATGTCATTCACTTACTCCACTGAACAAGCATCTAAAATGGACCTATTATGTGCTGAGAACATGAAGACAAAAAGAAACAATCCTTATTCTTAAAGGGCCTGCATTCTATGGTGGGGGGAGGAGTAAAATGTTGCTCAGTCATAAAGGACAAATTATGTTTAAACAGAATTATGAAGATACAATATATACAAACATAGATAGAGCTAGATGTGAATAGAGTGCCCAGCAAAGAGTCAGGAAGACTCATCTTTGAGTTCACCTGGTCTCAGACACTAATTAGTTATATGAATCTGAGCAAGCCACTTAATCCTATTTGCTTTAGTTTGCTCATTTGTAAAAATGAACTGGAGAAGGAAATGGCAACCCATTTCTTTCCCAAGACAATTCCAAATAGGGTCATGAAGAGTCAGATAAGACTGAAAATTCATATATACATATATGAATATTACATATATTCATATATATGTAAATTTCTCGTATATAGAGGTGTGTGTGTGTGTGTGTGTGTGTGTGTGTGTGTGAAATTCATGGACCCTGGGATAGGGACTCCTGCTCCAGAAGGGTAAACTTAGACTGAATTACACAGGAAGTTGAGGATTTTAGAAGCCAGCAGGTGAAAATCTGAGCACCTTCCAAATAGGAGGGTGGGTGTCCTTGGCAGAAATAATCATGTTGAGAAGAGAATCGATTAGGAGGAAAGGTACCAAGTTCTATTTTGAATATATTCAAGTTAAGTTGCATATAGGATATCTGCAGAGAGGTGCTAGCTGGATTCCTCAAAGTTGATGAGATAATTAAGAGGTAGTATAGAGAAGAAAGAAAAGAAGGTCTAGGTTACTGTCCTGGGAGTAATATTCCTCTATCAAAGTGTTAGACAAGAATGACTCAGTAAAGGAGACCGAGAAGGAACGGCTGACAGGTGGTAGGAGAAGAACCTAAAAAGAGAAGTGTCATGGATATCAAAGGAGGAGAAAATGTCTAGGAAGGAGGGGAGGTCAAGAAAGTTAAGGCCTGAGAAAAGAAAGTAAGATATGACAATTAAAAGACAATTGGTAAACTTGGAGAGAACATTTTCAGTTGACCAGTGATGAGGGAAGCCAGGGTTTTTTTTTGGGGGGGGGGTGGTATCAAATAGCTATTTCGTCCACTAAAAGAGACATTAACAATGTGAAAGATTCAGAACATGTACTAACAAAACTTAAATATAAAATAGTAATTCAAAATTCAGATTATTGATCAGGAGCTCCCTCTTCTTCCCTTCTCTTCATCTTAGAATGCCTTGATAATATTATCATTTTCTTCTTTCCTCTTTCTTTGATCTCTTATAATGAGGTAATTTTTCTCTTTGCCAAGACTGGTCCTTCTACATGTACTCTTCATCTCATCCCATGCCATTTTGTTCAGTAGACTGCCTCTTTAATCATCTGTCTTCTCACCTTAATTTTCATTTTCTCCCTATCCACTATTTCCTTTTGTATTGCATTCAGACTTACCCAACACCTTTTCATTATTAAAATGTCTTTCAATAGAACCTTCTATCCTCTCAAACTAGCATCCTACATCTATCCTTCTTTAAAATTTTTCTGAGTCTAACAAATATCAAATAAAATGAACAATTGAATATATAAAAAATACAGAAAAAAATTAAACATGAAATTTTGAGTCTTGTGCAACTTTCAAATCTATCCTTTCTATTTCCTTTGGCTTTCCTTCTGTTCTTTTCTGTGAACTAAAAAAAATCTTCATTATCTTTTTTTATTTCTTTACCCTTTTTGTCAATTCTGTCACTAGCTCTATTTCCCCCCTCTTTCCCCCACTGGTGCCAAGCAAAACAATGTCCAAGTTAGTCTTTTATAAAAAAGGTATGCCTTGGGGCAGCTAGGTGGCCCAGTGGATAGAGCACCAGCCCTGGCATCAGGAGTACCTGAGTTCAAATGCAGCCTCCGACACTTAATAATTGCTTGGTTGTGTGACCTTGGGCAAGTCAATTAATCCCAATGCCTCAAATAAATAACATTTTTAAAAAAGGTATGTCTCTTCACCTTGAACCCTCTCTACTATAAGGGAATAGATAGCATAGTTTGTCATCATCCTAAATTTTGTAACTTTCAAAGTTATTGGTCTTTACAATGTTGTTGTTATTATATAAATTATTTTCCTGATTCTTCTCACTTCACTCTCCAATAATCCATTCACATTTTTTTCCATGTTTCTTGTGGCTATCTCCTTTAGTAATTTCTTATGATACAATAATGTTCCATTACATTCATATATCATAATTAGTTTAGCCATTCTTCAATCATTGGGTACTCTTTAATAAAAAGAGCTGAGCCAAATATATGTGTATTTGTGGGTTCTTATTTCTTTCTTTCTTGGATTTCTTTGGAGGTTTAGGCCTATTAATAAGTTAAAGGATATGCATAGTTTGCTACCTTTGGATTCAGTTCCAAATTACTTTCAGGAATGGTAAAAACAATTCATAACTCTTACAACAGTACACCTTTTTCCTAATTTAGTTGCATTTATTTTGTTTGTATAAAACCTTTTTAATGTTATGCAATCAGAGTAGTTCATTTTATCTTCTGTGATATTCTTGTTAATTAGGAGGAACTCTACTCCTCTCCATACTTGAAAAAGCTATTTTTTTCTTGCTCCTCTTATTTGTTTGTTATACAACTCCTCATATTTAATTCATGTAAGCATTTGGAGCATATCTTTGCATGTGGTGAGAGTTATTGATCTAGACCTAATTTTTACCAGACTACTTCCAAATTTTCTCAGAAGTTTTCCTCAAATAGTGAGTCCTTCCTTAATAACTGGGATCTTTGCATTTATTATACTCCAGGCTATCAGGTACACTTGCTTCTGATATTATATACCTGATATAATCCTTTGATTGACCTCTTTTTTTTAACCAATATCAAATAGTTTTTTGATAATTATTGCGTTATAGCATAGTTTGAGATCTGCTATTGCTACACTCCTTTCTTTTACATTTTTTTCAATGTTTCCATTGATATTTTTCTTTTTCTTTTTTAAATAAAAGAAAGATTTTATTTATTCTGAATTTTATAATTTTTCCCCCTAATCTTGCTCCCCCCCCAAGGCAGTCTGCTAGTCTTTACATTGTTTCCATGGTATATATTGATCTAAGTTGTCCATTGATATTTTTCAATCATTCCCCCTTAAATTGATTTTTTTGGTTCTATATAGCAATCTTTTGGTAGTTTGAATAAGTATATTAATTAAAGTGGTATTATTATTTTAATTATATTGACATGGTAAACAATGAGAATTAATATTTATTTATCTAAGACTATCTTTAGTCTTAGATAACTGTTTTTGTAGTTTTATTTATATTGTTGTTATGCTATTGGTAGGCAGATTACCAAATATTTTATATATTTTGAAGTTAATTTGAATGCAATTCCTTTTTTCTAGCTCTACCCTACTGAGTTTTGTTCATAATGTATAGAAATATCAATATGGATTATATGGATTATTTCGTATCCTGAAAGGTTACTTAAGTTAGTTCATTTAACTTATTTTGTCTTTTTAGGTTTTCTAGACAGACAATCCTATCTTATGCAGAAAACTATAGATTTTCATTCTTCTTTGCCTGTATTTATTTCCTCAATTTCTTTTCCTTCACTTTTTGCTAAGATTTTGTAAAGAACTACATCAAATAATAATGATAATAAGTGTTTGATCTTTGAGATTAATGGAAATGACAATAATAAGAATTAGTAGTTTGTATGTATGGTGTTTTAAGGTTTACAGAGTACTGTGCATGTTACCTTATCTGATCCTCATAACCCTTGAGGTATATATTATTATCATTATTATTATTCCCATTTTATAAATGAGAAAAATGAGGCAAAGATTTAAACAACTTGCCCAGGGCCATAAAGCTAGTAAGGCAAGTTTACCCTGTTAATCTAGCTTATCTCATTACATATATTACTTGAGAAAATGAGTCTCAAAATCTGAAAGAATTTTGGAAAGAAATTTGTCAGTTCATTTGACAGGGAGAGGAAAAGAGGAGAGAGAGAGAGAGAGAGAGAGAGAGAGAGAGAGAGAGAGAGAGAGAGCGAGCACAGGCGTAAATGACTTTTCCCTTGAATGATGGACTATTGGTTAATTGGCAATTGAGAGAATCATACCTGATATCTAAACTGAAAATAATGTCAGATTACTTTCCCAAGAGATTTTACCTCAAATAACAAAATTTCATTAGTCACAGCTTAAGGCTAGATTATTATTGTTTTTCTCGTGTTATTGTAATAAAAATTAACCATAAACACATAAAAGGATATACAAGCCCTTAAATGTCCTTCTATTATTTTTCCTTTCAAGTTTATCCTGGAGCAGAAATAACTAGAAATTAATAATCACATTTTAGAGTTTCACAAATATAGTGAATACATATAGTTTCTTCACAGCAAAGCATTATCCACTTATTTTTTATTTTTTAGGTTTTTGCAAGGCAAATGGGGTTAAAGTGGCTTGCCCAAGGCCACACAGCTGGGTAATTATTAAGTGTCTTAGACCAGATTTGAACCCAGGTACTCCTGACTCCAGGGCCAGTGCTTTATCCACTATGCCACCTAGCTGCCCCTATTATCCACTATCCACTTTAAAGCAAAATATCAATTCATATCACATCATATCAATTCATAATCTAACAAAATCCAGATTAAAAGAGAAATTAATCTTTTAATGATATAATAGTGTCATCTTTTAGGTGCATTTTTCAAGTTAACAACTTTTCTTATACAATGGTTTCCCTAAAATCATATACAAGAAAAATAAGTCTAATAATAGCATTAGCAATAATTAATTTTAAAAATATAATACATAACTTTTTCCTAATCAAATAATATCCATTGAGTTGAATGCATGCTCTATCCATTTGGCATTCCATACCAATCACCTTTAAAAGCTAATATAGAGTAATTTTACTCAAAAAAAACCAATAATAGTTAATATTTATAAACTACTATTTGCCAGACACTGTGTTAATCAAATAACAATTATTATGTCATTTGATCTTCATAACAACCTGGTGAAGAAGGTGATTTCATTATTCTGATTTTATAGATGAGAAAACTGAGGAAGACAGAGGTGAAGTGATTTGCTCAAGGTCACACAGGTAGTGTCCAAGACTGGTTTTGGATCCTTGCAGTTTCCAAGCCTATTGCCTTATTGACAAATATCAAATGTTCCATTTTTCTGCTTTACCACAATTATACTAATAGGAAAAGACATCTCTATTTAAATAAGGCCATATTGTAACTTAGTTTCAGACAAACTTCAACCAAATTAAATTTTGATTTAAAATCAGAAATAGTAAACATTAAAATATTCAATTTTTCCCCAGGATCAATTGGTATAAGCTCCTCAAATTATGGAGCCTCATTTTTTTTTCAGATAGATCACTTTTTTTTTACCAATATGAACATATTTTTTGTTTTTTTATTTTTTGAATTTTACAATTTCCCCCCAATCTCACTTCCTTCTCCCAACCCCCCTCAGAAGGCAGTCTGATAGTCTTTACATTGTTTCCATGCTATACATTGATCAAAATTGAATATGTTGAGAGAGAAATCATATCCTTAGGGGGGGAAAAAACCCAAAATATAAGAGAGAGCAAAATTGCATAAAATACCTTTTAAATAAATTAAAGGTAATAGTATTTGGCCTTTGTTTAAACTCCACAATTCTTTCTTTGGATACAGATTGTATGCTCCATCACAGATACCCTAAAATTGTCCCTGATTGTTGCACTGATGAAATGAAATGAGCAAATCCACTAAGGTTGCTGTTAGGGTGTACAGTGTTCTTCTGGTTCTCCTCTTCTCTCTCAGCATGAGTTCATGCAGATCCTTCCAGGATTCTCTGAATTCCAATCCCTCTTGGTTTCTAATTGAACAATGATGTTCCATGATATACCAAAGTTTGCTAAGCCGTTCCCCAATTGATGGACATTTGCTTGATTTCCCATTCTTTGCCACCACAAACAGACCTGCTATGAATCTTTTTGTACAGGTGATGTTTTTACCCTTTTTCATCATCTCTTCAAGGTATAGACCCAGTAGTGGTATTGCTGGATCAAAGGATATGCACATTTTTGTGCCCTTTGGGCATAATTTCAAATTGCTCTTCAGAAAGGTTGGATGAGTTCATAGCTCCACCAACAAAGCCTTAGTGTCCTAGATTTCCCACATACCCTGCAACATCGATCGTTGTCTTTTCTGGTCATATTGGCCAGTCTGAGGGGTATGAGGTGGTAAGGGAGATCACTTTTAAAGGTGATGGGTCTCATTTTCCTATTCCCCCCCTTTTTTGGAACCTCTGAGCCTGTAATGATTAGAACAAGGCTTTCTAATGGAACTACAAGGATAGAATTCTAGCATGTTAAACTCCATTTCCATGTTACAAATTTATTTCCAGAATGTCTATTTCATGAATGTTATAGCTTGATAGAATATTGGCTATCTGAAATTGCTTACAGGCACTTCTCCAAAAAGCTCCTCATCTCCTTTTTATCTCAATGAGATAAAAAATGTTTTCAACCACTTTTCAACATTCCATATCCTTACTTCACATTCACGCTCAGTGCAAAAGCCTCCACCTTTTTTTAAAAACACATTACCCATTATCTTTTTTTTTCTTTTTCAAATATTTTTTCTTTTACAATACAAATTAATTGCTAAACTTTTACCTCAGGATTTATATAGTCTATTTTGATTTAAGTGATTTTGTTACTAATTTACCTAAAATGATTTAAATTCAGTTGAAATATTTCAAACTGCCTTCAGTTCTAGTTATGTTCTAGTAGGTGAAATAACTCCCTACAGAACAATAAATATATTTATCACCCTCCAGGAAAAGGAGAGCAGTGTTTTCTGTTTAAGTTTGTATTTACTTTTAATCCTAGCTGCAAACTTCCAAAAAAATCCACTAAAATGTTTTAACAGGTGCAATAATTTTTAAATTATAACTTGAAAATTTACAGTACAGCAATCATTGTTAGTTATAATTTTAAGTCTCTAATTAGTTTATGTTGCCATAAATTTCAGCAAAATGGGGGGGGAGTTCCTTTCTTTTCTTTCTTGTCTGTATTTATCTCTATAATATCCAAGCTAGCCAGAGTTATTAAGGTAAAGAGAAAGATTCTAGCAGTTTTCCTCCACTGAAAATCTAATAAAAAATTTGGGGCAGCCAGGTGGTCCAGTGGATAGAACTGGAGTCAGGAGGTCCCAAGTTCAAAACTGGCCTCAGATACTGGACACTTACTAGCTCTGTGACATTAGGCAAGTCACTTGACCCTGATTGTCTGTATTCAGGGCCATCTCCAGTCATCCATCTGGACCGGGATGGCTCTGGAGAAAAACAAAATGAGGCTGATGACTTTAGTACAATATCCCGTCTCTCCTATCCAATTCATAGTATCACCTCTGTGGCCTTTGAGAATGAAGGACAAGAGTCATCACCCTCTTCAATTAAAAAAAAAGTCAGTGAGAGTAAGGCCATGCTTCTTAGTGTAGATAGTTGGAAGAGTTGTTGTAGGCATGAAACTTCGTTAGTCTTACCCACTTTTCTAAGCTCCCCTTTTTGTGATCAATCTCAGATCTCCAAGAACCTTCTGACTCCTTGTGTCAACTATATGGTTCTAGCACTGTTTGTCATATTAAGGAAAAGTCTATTGATTCCCATGTTTGTATAATTTTTCTAACAAATTTTTTACATTTCCATGGACATTTTGTTAAAACCTTTTAAAAAGCATTTGTTGATGACTTTTATTATTTTTCTATATAAAATATCTATTATGTTAATAAATTTTCTATTATCAAACCAACCCTTTCTTAGAATTCAGAAGGCAGTCAGTTATTTTACCCCCCTTCTTTTAGAATTTAGAACTTTCATTTTTTAGCCCCTTTTCAAATGTTCAGATGGTTTATCTTTCTAATTTTCTCTCGAAATGTTTACCTTTTAAGGTTTTTATTCCAAACATGATTGGTCCATCAGGAATGCTTATGAGTTCTTTATTGTATTAGAAGTCTGGGTTTTTTGAGAAAGTTATTCTTGGATTGCAAGCCTCTGTCATTAATCTTTTGAAATTTTGTATTGCAAACTCTTTTTTGCATTATAGTGGTAATTTAATGTCTGGTTGGTCTTGACTGTCAGTCCTTGGTCCCTACACTTTATTTCTGATTATTTGGAGTACTTTTTCTTTGACACTGAAATTTTTTAGTTTGGTTACAGCATTCCTAGAATTTCTCATTTTAAGGTTATTTTCAGTAGGACTAGTACTTTCTATTTTACCTTCTGGATTTAGAAACACTAATAAATATAATTAGTTTTCCTTTATAATTTCTTGAAAGTTAGTATATAGATTTCTTTTTTTATTTGTTTGGTCATTATCTTTAGGTAGGCCAAACATTCTTGTTCAGTAGTGTCAAACTCAAAAAAAAAAATGGGGACCACCAAGCCATGACAAACATTAAGATGTAGAGTTACCTATGTTTTACAGAACTTATATATATTTTATTGAATGTTTTCCAAATAAATTTTTAAAAATTTAAGGCAGGGGGGTTAAGTGACTTGCCCAAGGTCACATAGCTAGGCAATTATTAAGTGTCTGAGATTGGATTTGATCTCAGGTCCTCCTGATTCCAGGACCAATGCTGTATCCATTGTACCACCCAGCTCCTCTCCAATTAAATTTTAACCTGGTTCAGACCATATTCAAAAGTGTCCCAAAGGCTGTGTGTTTGACACCACTGTGTTAAATTATGTCTTTTTGGTCTATGTAACATACATTTTCCTTATGTCTTTATCAATACCTTACCTCAAATCTTTTGATTTTAATTCATTATTTATACTAAGAGAAAGAGAGCCATGTTGAATTGCTAGAGAGTAATTGTGGAATGGCTGAAAAAATTCTTGGATATAAATGTAGTTAAAACAATTATGCTAAAAGAAATAAGGAAAAGTTAATTTTTAAAAAAGCCTAGAAAAATTGGTACAAACTGATGCAAAATGAAATGAGCAGTATTAGAACAAATCACTTTTGTAAAAATGAACAATTTTGAAAGATGTAAGAACTCTGACAAGATAAATAATCACCCATGATTGCTCCAGAGGAGATAAAGAAGAACATAGCTTACCTCATGTTGGATGAATGTGGAGAAAACAGAAAGCATTTTTGAATGGAACCAATGGGAAAATGTTTTGCTTGATTGTGTTTATACAATACAGGAATTATTTCTTTCTGTGAGTGGGGGACATTGGGAGAGAAAAATGAATTCTTGAAGATTGGAAAATTAAAACAAAATAAGTGAAATATTTCCTGTGTACAAGGATCATACATTCTAATATTTATGTATGTATTTATAGTCATGTCTATACATAACATATCCATACATATTTGTTAAATGTATAAATGCACAGTCTATTTGCACACATATAAACATGTTGTTTCCACTATATATCTATATCTATACCTATACCTATACCTATACCTATACCTATACCTATATCTATAGCTATACCTATACCTATACCTATACCTATACCTATACCTATACCTATACCTATATCTATACCTATAGCTATAGCTATAGCTATAGCTATAGCTATAGCTATCTATGCATATATATATACACACAGATGTATATTATATACGTGTACCTTTTTATATTTTAAATATAAAAACAGGGGTGGCTAGGTGGTACAGTGGATAGAGCACCAGTCCTAGAGTCAGGAGGACCTGAGTTCAAATCCAGCCTCAGACACTTAATAATTACCTAGCTGTGTGGCCTTGGGCAAGCCACTTAACCCCATTGCCTTGCAAAAAAAATAGAAACAGTATGTTTTGGGGAAAGAAGACACTAGTAAACAAAAGAATTCAGAAAAGCTGCATGTAGAATATAGAAATGGAGCCAAATTTTGAGGGAAACCAGGGATACCGAGGAGGTAGAGTTGAAAAAGAGAGCATTTTAGGTATATGAACACCTGCATTGCATAATAATGTCTAACTTAGTTCCAATATCCAACCAGTTTAGCTCACAAAGTTCAAAACTTCAGTTAATATTCTTTTCTTCATTGATTTTCTCTCTCATTGGATATCAGTCTCCATTAGATTGGAATTATTTCTTCCTGAGCTAGAACCAATGAATAGAAGGTTTTTTTTAAAGTTTTTGCAAGGCAATGGGGTTAAGTGGTTTATCCAAGGCCACATAGCTAGATAATTAAGTGTCTGAGGTCAAATTTGAACTCAGGTCCTCCTGACTCCAGGGTTGGTGCTCTATCCACTACGCCACCTAGCCACTCCTGACTGGAAGTTTTAAAGAAGCAACATTAGTTTGAGGGAAGGAAAGCTATTTTAACAAATAAAATTATCCAAAAGCAGATTGAGTTTTCAGAGGAGATAATAAGATCTCTCCTTTTCTAAATGCAATTACCTACTTGTTGGATATGCCACAGAGTGAATTCTGATGTGGGGAGGATTGGGCATTAGATATTCTCTTCGGCCCTTTTTAATCTTTAGATTCTATGATTATATCTCTCCAAATTGGCTAAATGTGACCTATAGTGAGTCTCCAGGTTGTGAATAGATTGTATCAAAGTTCTTTTATAAATTAGGATTTGAAATCCTAATGCATTTTCCAAAGAATCAATAATATAAATTTTATAAATTAGTTCACACACTAATGTAGAGAAAACCATTACCCATAATGTAGCTGAAATACTTCACATTTAGACTGAAAATAGGAGAATGCAGTAGTGGTCTAATCCTAGTAATTACACAAATTGAGAGAAAAAACAAAATTAAATCAGAATGACTCTTAATTTATCTTGAATACTGGTCCCTGCCTCCTTAGGATGTTCTGATCTTTTCAAATGATTAAAAGCCAATTAACAGGCCTGAGGGGAAATAAAAACCTTCTTGAGGAAAGAAGATATGTGATCGGAATATTTTTTCAAAGCAGTAAAGAAAACATCAATTGAAGTCAATCCAAATTTCATATATAATCAAATTCATGGGTTAATTGAGAAATGGGAAAGGGAGTTTGTCATATTGGTCTAAAGTCAGGGAAATTAGCCCTAAATCAAGGGAATGATTTTAAAAGTATTGGAGACATGATTTGTCTCACTAATCTCACCAAATGAAGATGTGAGCTTTTATTTTTTGTGGCAAAGGAACATATTAGAAACATCCCTCTTTTCACTGTTGTGCTGGTGAGGTAGGAGAAACTTTACAAGAGGAAGTTAAGAAGCTGACAGAGATTTTTTGTGGATACTGAAAAGAATTCCTAGTCTTTGAAAAGGCTTTTAGAGGTCATTAACTTTAATTCTTTATTATCTTTATTTACATTTAATAGCTAAAACTTTCCTCCTCTTTCTTAGAAGTATTATATGGTTTGCCTCTCAGATAAAATGAAGGGAATGGATGTTTCATGGAGTAAGTGGTCGATTAGTAGAAGAAAGGGAAAAAGGAAGATTTAGTTTAAAGATCTTTAGGCACACACAGATGGTATAATGGATAGATTTCTGGACCTAGAGGCAAAGAGACCTAAGGTCAAATCCAATCTCAAACGCATCTTTGAGACCCTTGGCAAGTCACTTCACTTCTGTCTGCCTCAGTTTCTTCCTCTGTAAAATGGAAACAATAAGGGTTGTGAAGATAAAAAGACATTTTCAAAGTGGTTTGTAAGCCTTAAAGACCTGTGTCAATGCGAGCTGTTGTTATGATGATGTCAGATGGATTTTACCTGACATGGAATCTACTGAGTGAACTAAGAAGGCTCAGGTGGTTTGGAAGGTATATTTCCTCTTCATAGCCACAAGATGGCACTGTAGACCCAGAATAACTCAACGCATTTTCCCTAACACCACCTGCCTCCTTCCCCCAGGATTGTTAGTGGAATGAGTAGGGAAAGGGAATATGATGTTGTCAGCCACAGAATGCATGGGGACTTTAGCCAGGTACTAGTTTGTACCTTTAATCCAAACTATAAAGTTTTTACAACATCAGGAGATGTTGGCACAGGATGCTATTTAGTTTGTTTCTTCTATAAAAAAGGTGAAAAACTTTTTGAAAATGTATAGCCTTCACTTGAGGATCAATGGATTAGGGAAGAAAAACCAAAAGGTCAAAGAGCAAACTGCTTGAATTTTAAGATAAAGATAAGAAAAGAATTAAATGACAGTTAAAAAGTGAAGGTATCACATGAGGAAAGAATTTAAGCTTTTTGAAAATGACAATTTAAAGAGAAAATTGGATAAAATTTAAAGGAAGAATTTAAAAACTTTATTTCCAGTTTTTCTCAGGGTAAGCTGTGCTCCATCCCATTTATTTCCTAAAGCAAATATTCAGTTGTCAAGTAGACACTGGGTATGACCCTTCAGGTCTCAAATGAATGCTACCATGTGGGTAAGAGGTAAGAAAGGAGGAAGAGCAACAATTCCTGAAAGAGCCTAGAAGATTGTTCTTTAATTGTCGATAGTAGCTCCATTTAAGTTCAAAGAACTTTCTCCATTTAAATTGAAGATGTTGTAGTTTTATAATATCTAGGATTAGGGGTTGGTATCATTCCATTTCTTTGACATAGGACCCACTTATTGGTCCCTGGTACTCGTACTGACTTATCTTTCTAAAATATCACCTGAAATTTTTAATGGAAAGGAAAGACCTACAGAGTTGAGAGGATTTCATTGCTGCTACAGTATTGGATTAATTTCCTATTTTCCCATATTTTTAGACCTCCTTAATTCTTTAATAATCACTTATAATACAGAATAAAATTTAGAGATTAGAGAGGTGAGAGGTGGAATATGATCACAATTTGGTAGTTCACTTCCCAGTCAACTTCATGTCTAAGATCTATTTTTCTCCCTTCCCCTACCAGAACAAGGGGCAAAAGTAGGCTTCCTCCTTTTGGAGTTAAGTTCTCTATGGTAACAAAGAAGTCAGGGACCATAGCTGATCCACCACTCATTCCAAAGCTATCTGGGTATTATTTTGCCTCTCTCCTAAGGGTGGCACCTTCTCAGGAGGATCATCATCTCTAATTGACCCCATTCCTACCTACTTCTTTTTTTTTTAGGGTTTTTTTTGCAAGGCAAACAGGGTTAAGTGGCTTTCCCAAGGCCACATGGCTAGGTAATTAGTAAGTGTCTGAGACCGGATTTGAACCCAGGTACTCCTGACTCCAGGACCAGGGCTTTATCCACTACGCCACTATGACACCCCTCCTACCTACTTCTTATTGTAGGACAGACCCACTGGGGACATTACAACCTCCCCACACTTGTATCCTTGGTAGAAGAACATCTTGGGGAGGAAATAATCTAAATTCCATGCCAATAGGCAAAACTTGGTTGCATAATCCTGGTTATGATTCTGACCTGTAATCTTATCTCTAAAATTTGCTGCAATCTTCTTAAATGAGTATAAAAACAAAAACATGAAAAGTATATGCCAAAAAAACTGTTGCTTAGATGAGACTAGTAGAAAGTCTACATAGAAAATAGCTTTGTTGTTTTAATTCTTGTTTTTTGTAGACAAGAGAAACTTTCATTTATTCCAAAATGACATTCTTTACCCTTTAGACAAAGGTTTTCATCATCTAACATGTTGCTGCAAGCCAGGCATTTGACCATGTAAGCTATTAGGGGACAGATTCTATGAACAGATCTAATGCCAGCTGCAAGGAATATTAATTAGTTATACCATTCTTTCTTCACCAGGCATTTTGCAACATCAACGATTTCTTCACCAACTCGACAAACAATAAGTGTAAGACTGGGCAAACCCCCACCCATGAGTACATGTATGACCATGAACTCAACTTTCCTTATGTGTATTGTTGCCTTATGGCATCATACAGAAGTTACAAGACTTTGAATGCCACACTCATTGTAGCAACTTCCAACTAGTTGACAAAAGGGGAACAATGCTGTAATTTCTGTGGCATCTTTCCAATATATGGCCAATTCTGGAACATTTAGCTCAATGTTTGACGTGAGAAGGAGTCAAAGAGAGAAGTTCCATTGTACATAGCAACAGCAATATTGTAATGATGGTCAACTGTGGTAAACTTAGCTACCCTGATTAAGAATTGGTCCAGGATAGTTCCAAACAATGCAGCATGAAAAATGCTACCTACCTACAGAGAGAACTATTGAATTCAATACAGATTGAAGTATACTTTAAAAATTATCTTTATTTTATTTGTGCTTTCTTTTACAATATGGCTAATATGGAAATGTTTGGCATTTGCTTCCCTCATAATCAAAATCAAATTTGTTTGCCTTCTCAAGGATGGGGGAGTGATGAGAGGGAGGGAGAGAAATATTAATGCAAAATTTTAAAATAAAAGGATTATTTTTACATGAAAATGTGAATATATTTAATGAAATAACTTTAAAAATAGAAAGTTTGCCATTTCTTTTCCTGATACCTCAAATTCTACTTCTTCTGATTCTTAAGGAGTAAATAATATTTTAGAATAAATACATTCCCTCTTTTGCCTTCCAATCTTTCATTCTCTTCCCTATACCTCATCGACATCAAAGAAATGGCATGAGGGTGGTCATTTAATTCTAAGTACAAGGGGAATAATGTCCAGGGGAATAATGGAGCCAACTCTAACTTACTAACCTCTCTCTGAGGGTAATAAAGATGATCGGGATTCAAACTCAGGAGACAAAACAACTTCTTAACAAATGAGCTTAAACAAAAATTCAAAATGGTCACAAGATCCCCAAAAGTTTTTAGAAGAGTTTAAAATGGACTTTAAAATTCAAATAAGTGAGGTTAAGGAAAAATGGGAAAAGAAATGAATAATGAAAGACTAGTAAGAAAATTATGAGAAGAAAGCCAACCAATTGTAAAAAAAGTTCTAAAAACTTACTGAAAGAAATAAATTCCTTAAAAATTAGAATTGGATAAGAAGCTTATGAATTCATAAAACAATAAGAAATAATAAAACAAAATCAAAGGAATGAAAATAGAAGAGGGAAAACATTTCATTAGAAAAACAATTGATTTGTAAAAAAAATTAAGGAGAAATAATATAAGAATTGTCAGACTACCTGAAAATTATGATTTAAAAAAGAATATAGATAGACATTACACTTCAAGAAATTATTTTTTTAAAGAAAGATTTTATTTATTTTTGAATTTTGCAGTTTCCCCCCAATCTTGCTTCCCTTCCCCATCCCCCACAGAAGGCAATTTGCCAGTCTTTACATTGTTTCCATGGTATACATAGATCTAAACTGACTGTGATAAGAGAGAAAACATACCCTTAAGGAAGAAACATAAAGTATAAGAGAGAGCAAGATTACATAATAAGATAACTTTTTTTAAAAAAATTAAAGGTAATAGTCATTGGTCTTTGTTCAAACTTCACAATTCTTTCTCTGGATACAGATGGCATTCTCCATTGCATATACCCCAAAATTCTGCCTGATTGTTGCACTGATGGAATGAGCAAGTCCATCAAGGTTGATCATCACCCCCATATTGCTGTTAGGGTGTACAATGTCCTTCTGGCTCTGCTCATCTCACTCAACATCATTTCATGCAAATCCCTCCAGGCTTCCCTGAATTCCCATCCCTCCTGGTTTCTAACAGAACAATAGTGTGCCATGACATGCATATACCATAGTTTAATAAGCCATTCCCCAATTGAATGACATTTGCTTAATTTCCAATTCTTTGTGATCACAAACAGAGCTGCTATGAATATTTTTGTACAAGTGATGTTTTACCCTTTTTCATAATCTCTTCAGCTTACAGACCCAGTAGTGGTATTGTTGGGTTAAAGGGTATACATATTTTTGTTTCCCTTTGGACACAATTCCAAATTGCTCTCCAGAAAGGTTGGATGAGTTCACAGCTCCACCAACAATGTATTAGTGTCCCAGATTTCCCACATCCCTTCCAACATTGCTCATTGTCCTTTCTGGTCATATTGGCCAGTCAGAGAGGTGTGAGGTGGTACCTCAGTGATGTTTTAATTTGCATTTCTCTAATAAGTGATTTAGAGGAATTTTTCATATAACTATGGATCACCTTGATTTCCTCATTTATAAATTGCCTTTGCATATCCTTTGACCATTTGTCAGTTGGGGAATGGCTTGTTGTTTTTTTATAAAAAATTTGACTCAGTCCTCTGTATATTTTAGAAATGAGTCCTTTGTCAGAAATACTAGTTGTAAAAATTCTTTCCCAATTTACTACATTTTTTTTGATCTTGGTTACAGTGGTTTTGTCTGTGCAAAAGCTTTTTAATTTAATGTAGTCAAAATTGTCTAGTTTGTTTTTAATGATGTTCTCCATCTCTTCCTTGGTCATAAACTGCTTCTCTTTCCATAGATCTGACAGGTAAACTACTCCTTGATCTTCTAGTTTGCTTATAATATTGTTTTTTTGTGTCTAAATCCTGTATCCATTTGGATATTATCTTGGTGTAGGGTGTGAGGTGCTGGTCTAATCCAAGTTTCTGCCATACTGCCTTCTAATTTTTCCAGCAGTTTTTTATCGAAGAGAGAGTTTTTATCCCAATAGCTAGACTCTTTGGGTTTATCAAACAGCAGATTACTATAATCATTTCCTACTATTGCACCTAGTCTATTCTACTGATCCACCACTCTATTTCTTAGCCAATGCCAGACAGGTGTGATGACTGGTGCTTTATAAAATAATTTTAGACCTGGTAGGGCTAAGCCCCCTTCTTTTGTACTTTTTCACTTCAAGAAATTATTGAGGAAAATTACCCTGAATTTCTTTAATGACAGTATAAAATAGAAATTAAAAAAAAAAGAGAACCCAAAATGCAACTGCTACATTAAAAGACTGAAGGACATGGAATATAATATTCTGAAGAGCAAAGAAGCTGAATTTGCAGCCAAGAATAACTTTGAGGTATTCTTGAGGGAAAGACTAGAACTGAACAAAATATTTGACATATTAGAATCAGGAGAAATATAAGACGGTAAATATTAAAGACTATAAGGGACTTAAATTCAATTACTTCTTCTAAAGATTGTGCTATGTGTAACTCTTAAGAACTTTAAATAATTGGAGAAATAGCAGTTGCTACTTAGATAAGATCACACTATTTAACTCTTAAGAACATTAAATAACTGGGAAAAATAGCAATTGTTCAAAAGCAGGGCCAATATAATAAAAACGACAATTCTACCTAATCAATTTATTCAGTGATATGCCAAATAACTTAACAAAAAATTATTTCATTGAGCTAAAAAAATGACAAAATTCATTTGGAAGGACAAAAAGTCAAGAATATCAAAGGAATGAATAAAAAAATATAAAAGAAGGCTTAGCAGTAGCAGATCTTTTTTTTTCTTTAGGTTTTGCAAGGCAAATGGAGTTAAGTGACTTGCCCAAGGCCACACAGCTAGGTAATTATTAAGTGTCTGAAGCTGTATTTGAACTCAGGTACTCCTGACTCCAGGGCAGGTGCTTCCATCCACTGTACCACCTAGCTGCCCTAAATGTTTATTTTTTTTCTTTCAGAATTGGGATCTCTTTCAGGTGGGAAGCAGTAAATTTTTTCTGTTTCTGCTTTTCCTTCCTGTTCTAGAACTTCAGGGAAATTTTCCTTGATAATTTCTTGTAACATTTATGAAGATTTTTTTTATCATAATTTTCAGGCAGTCTAATATTTCTTCTTAATATGTTCTCTAGACCAATTGCTTTTCTCATAAACTGTTTCACATTCTCTTCTATTTTTTTATTCTTTGATTTTGTTTAATATTCTCAGTGTTTTAGAATATCATTAACTTTTGCTTGCCCAATTCCAGCTTTCAAGGAATTATCTTTTTTTTAAGTTTTTGTTTCTCTATTTCAAGTTGGTTAACTTTTTTTTCCCATAATATTCTCGATTTTTTGAACTGCCCTTATTTTCTACCTCTTTTTTGTCTTGATCTCTCTTATTAGATTTTTAAAGTCCATTTTAAGTTCTTTCAAAAACTTCCTGTGCTTGGGACCATCTGACATTATCTCACTGAAAAAGGAGTAGCTTTTTAGCTTCATTATTTTTCTTTAAATATGAACCGTGATCTTCCCTATCCCCCCTAGTAAGGATCTATGGTTGGATACTTTCTTCTTTGCTTACTCATTTTAATTTTGTTTTTAGCTACTATTAGTATTATCAAGTTCTAGTCCCAAGGTGTAAGGAACAATGACCCAAGACTCAGGTCCTTCTTACTGTTATTTTCCTCTGGTCTAGCTTGGAATCTGATTTTAAACTCTCCTCCTCGTTCCTGAGCCATGACTCTGGCCCTCACCCAGAATGTCCAGCAAAGATAGTGATTCCTATAGTCCCTTCTGTGGCTGCAAACATCATCTGTCCTTTTTGCCCTGGGACTTAAACCAGGGACTCTATTCTTCTGCAAATGCCCACCGACAGCAAGGTCCCTGTTCTTCTGCTACTGCACCCATCAGGTGTGGGCCAACTCTTCCCACAACTGCAGCCCAGGACACATGGCCAACATAGTGGTGCTTGGCATTTCTTCATTGTGGAAGGTCCTTCAATCTTCTCCTATACTATCTATGGGTTGAAAGGTTGAGGTTCCTGCCCAACCCAGTTGCCCTTAGGGCTTGTTGTTTGGCAGAGTCAACCAGAAGTTATTCTCACTTCCCTCAGACCAACCCTTTGCCCTTGGAGGTTGGGTCTTTCCTAAGGACTTCTTAAATGGTCTTAAGAGGACCACTGCTTTACCCTGACTTTTATTTCTTTTCTACATTTCTACATTTCTTCTCACATTATATTCTGTCTTATTTTGTATGGGTGGGAAATTTGGAGAGCCAAAATTTTCTGACTACTCTGATATCTTCCCAGAATCCTCTCTAGTTTGCCATTCTTTTGAGAACTGTTTGTTATATCAATGATGACTTAGTCACTAGGGAATGATCTTTACTTTTGTATGTTTGTGATTGTCCTACATAGATTTTGAATATTAGATAATGAGTGATACTTTAGCAGAGCAAGAGAAAACAGTTGTTTTTGAAAGCAACTCATATTATAGATAGTATTTTGAAAACTGGCTTTTAGAAATAATTTCATCATGTGATTTCTGTTGTCATACATATATCTATATATATAGGTACACTTCCATAGGACTACAATAAATTTTAAAAAAAGAAGTTTCTAACTGCTTAAATTTTTCCAAATGAAGAGTTTCAGTGGGTTTTGAATTTATCTGTATAAAAATCCAGCATCCTTGGATTTATTTGTAAAAAGAGCTGATTGATGGGAAGATGAAAAATTCCTATTCAGAGTTCAATTAAAACCTTTGAAAAATTGATGAAAGGGATTGAAATGTTTTTATCTTGATTTAATAAGCATAATTAAGGATATACTTCTTTCATTTGGAACTATGTATCATTATGAAAATTTTTTTCTAGCTATAATAACAATTAAAACCAAGCATTAAAAGAAATAAGCACTGAACTAATAGCACATGCTAATTTACAAATAAATGTGACTATATTGAGAGTACATACTCATAATTTTATTTATTGACTGGAGCATAATCAAAACAGCATGGAGATCACTGATAGACAGGTCTAGAATTGACCCTCAATGGGGACTTACCATGTAAGAAAAACAACATTCAAAATTTCAGCTCTCTGATATATGTAAGCCTAAATTTTAACTTTGTCAGAGTCAGGAAAGTTCTATTTTCTTCCAAACATGGTGAATATTCTGCCTCTGTAATTCTGAAGATATTATTCCACCAAGCAAATGTTGGGTAGTATACCGACTCTGGAGTTAGAGGAAGTGCCTTCAAATCTTTTCTAAAAAACTTAGCACCTGTGTGACCTTAGGCAAATTGCTTAATATATCATCTTGTTCTGTAGAAGTCAACATGGGGTTCTCTGGGGAAGAGTGCTTATTTTTTAGAATCAGTGTCCACAAAGAAGGTTCTTTTTGGTCTTATCTTTTCACTCCCTTGTGCTCTGTTATTACATGACTATAAACTTCCAGTTGTAAGGAAAGCACCACATGGTGGTGCCAACTTTCCAGATATTACTAAGGGAGGTTAGACATGAAGTTTTAGAGCCCTCATGTGTTCCCACATTATTCTGACCTTTTCCTTGGGCAATTCCATACCTTTGGCAGAACACAAGGGATGGAAAGCAGCCCATTGCCTAGAGGACCTGCCGATTTCTGAGTCAGAAGGGGGAAATCAGGGTAATAGAGATTTGTATCAGAAGCTTCTTTTTGAAATTTTAGATATATAGGGAGGTATTTCCAAGTTTTCAAAAGGAAAATGGCCAGATGCTTTATCTTCTAAAGATAAAGAAAAAAGGAGGGTAATATTGAAGAAGTGAGGATCCTTAGGCATGGTGGAGTAAGAAGTCCTAACTTCTATTAATTTCCTTGAGTCTCAGTTTCTTCATCTATAAAACTAAAGGTGGTAGGGTGAAAATAACCTTGCCTTGATTGTCTATCCCAAAGGATTGACTGGAGGATCAAATGAAGTTGATCCACATAAATCTTTGTACACCTTAAAGTGTTGAGAATGAAATGTAGGGTTTTGACGCTTTCCAGTCCTCTGTAATTCTATATATTATCTACTATGGTGTGTGAATTTTTTTTTTGCCATCAGGGGAACAAATGAATGAATGAATGAATGTAGAAAAATCATTTGTTAAACACTATTTGCCATGTATTGTGTTAATTGTTAAAGATTCAAACTGAAGAAAGAGAAAGTCTTCTATATACTTAATTATTTTTTTTAAATGTTTTTATGTTACCATAGTATTCTCCAACATCCTTCCTCTTCCCAGAGAGCTATGCAATATAATAAATTATGTATAATATACATATACACATATTTAATGTTTTATTTTCTCCCAAATACATGTAAAAGCAATTTTAATATTATCAAAAATTTTTAATTCCAAATTCTTTTCTTTTCTCCTTCAAATCAATCGACACCTAAAGAAATTAATTCAGATTATTCACTAGAAAGTCAAATATTAAAACTGAAGCTTAAATACTTTGACCATATAATAAGAAAATGAGATTCATTGGAAAAGACCTTGCTTTTTGGGAAAGATTGAAGGCTAAAGAAAAAGGAGACAGAAAAGGATGAAATGGGTAGATAGTAGCATGGAAACAAGGAACATAAACTTGGACAGACTTCAAGAGATAGTGGAGCATATATAGTTCGTGGAGTTTTGAAGAGTTAGACAGGGTTGAAGGACTGAACAACAACCATAAATAGCCTTGATCACTTTATCTGAAAACTTCCTGTTCATCTCCTTCGATCATTTGTCAATTGAGAAATTTGAGAGAAAGGAGGCCTTTATTAGAGAAAGTAGCCATCAATTTTCTTTTCACAATTCTGGTTACTATGTCCTTTCCTCCATCCTAATTTCCTTTGTTTATTCCATTCTGTTTCCTTTCAATCTGTGTGTTTTTCAATAATGTTTTGCTTCTGACTACCATCTTCTTTGCTCTGCTCTCCCTTCTATCAGCTTTTCCCCCTTTCTTATCTTTTTCTCCTGTTACTTTCCTTTAGGGTAAGATTAATTTTTGTGCCCAACTGAGTGCGTATGTTATTCCCTCTTGGAACCAATTCCTACAAGAATATAAAGTTCCAGAATTTCCCCTAACTCCCCCATCTTGCCTCTACTTTACAAACTTTTTCACACTTCTTTTATGAGAGAACTTTACCTCATTCTTTCTTTTTCTTTCCTTTTCTCTCAGTGAATTCCTTTTTCTCACTCCTTAATTTTATTTCTTTAGATATCATCACATCATTTTGAACTTTTACCTGTACTTTCTGTGTTCTTCTAATTGCTTTAATAATTATAAAATTCTTAAAAATTAAAAATATTATTTTTCTATAAGTAGGAATATAAATAGGAAAAAGGACTTTTTCTTTAACCTTTTTATGCTTTTGACTCTTGTAATTTAAAGTCAAATTTTCTATTCAGCTCTAGTCTTTTCATCAGGAATGTTTGGAGGACCTCTATTTTAGTGTGTTCATACCCTCACTCAATTTTACTAGGTAGGTCATTTTTTTTTTGCAAGGCAATGGGGTTAAGTGTTTTGCCCAAGGCCACACAGCTAGGTCATTATTAAGTGTCTGAGGCTGTATTTGAACTCAGGTACTCCTGACTCCAGGGCCAGTGCTCTGTCCACTGCACCACCTAGCCTCTCCTAGGTAGGTCATTCTTGATTATAATTTGAGGTTCTTTCCCCTCTACAATTTCATATTCCAAGCACTGTTATCCTTTAATGTAGAAGCTGCTAAATCTTGTTATATCTTGATAGTGACTCCAGGATATTTACTTCTTTATGGATTCTTTCAATATTTTTCTCCTTGACTTGAGAGCTCTGAAATTTGGCTATAATATACCTAGGACTTTTCCTTTGGGGATCTCTTTCAGTAGATGATTGGTAAATTCTTTAAATTTCTATTTTACCTTCTGATTCTAGGATATCCACGCACCCCCACCCCTTCCCCTTCAACCTGCTACTAGCTTATTACCTAATTATTTCTTTCACTGTACTCAAAGAATATTTAATAGGTGTGAATAATGACTTCTTCAAAAAGCATTAAAATGCAAAATTGCTTTCATTAATTACTAATTAGTTAGATTCAAACCCCTATTCTGAGAAAACAGGAAAAAATTCTTTTACCCATAAAGTTTTTAACTCCTCTTAATCTGAAACTCCAGTCTCATGACTCCCATAAATAGCAATCTGACCACTCCTAGAATTTAGTGACGATAGCAGATAATACAAAGATAAAGATTTCTACAATGTAGTGATTGTAAGGCAAGAATCAGAGTTATTACCCTGCTTTCTGGAAACACCAGAGAAAAAAGTTGTCAACTAGAATTGCTGACTCCCAAATCCTCAAATTACAGTCTAACAATTCAATTCTACCAAGATGGTAGTCAAGGTTTTTTTAATTTCATTCAGGAATTCTCAGAATATCTTCTGCACAGAATAAGAATTAACTTAGTACACTTCTCATGAGGAATACAATGCCATTCTATTCATTTCATTATCCTATGAAATGACAGTTAAATTCAGTTCTCTAGGTGGTTCTTTGGGCCCTCTATAAAATGATAGGACATTTTCCAAGTCCCTCATAGATTCTCCCTTAAAAGGCAATTGATAGTAATCTCTTACAGATGTTTTCTTTATGACAGTTAATTCTTTAAGTCTCCTTATGATAGAAATTCTCTGAGTCCTTCCATAATGCTTTATAGAGTTTTCTTCAAGAATGTCATTTAACTGGGGTGGCTAGGTGGTGCAGTGGATAGAGCACTGGCCCTGGAGTCAGGAGGACCTGAGTTCAAATGTGACCTCAGACACTTGATAATTACCAAGAATGACATTTAACTGATAGAACCAAGAGAAATATTTAATTGTGAAAAAACAAAAGTTCAAGGGAAAGGTATGGTATTCATGGTGAAAAAGGAATAGATTTTTGTATCTACTCTATGAAGAGTAGCATGTCCTTTTTTAAAGGGATATTCACAATATCCAAAGCTTGTAAGAGAGAGTATTTAGCATGTCAAATCAATTATAGCTGTATGTATTCGTATTGAGAGTGGGCTCATGTGAATTTTGGACTGTTGACTCCATAATAATGTAATTCTCTGCAGCATAGGAGTCATTTCTTCTATTTTCTTTGGACTATCATCACCACATCTTAATTTGAATGCTGAGAAGGGATCAACTTGACTGCCTATTCTTAACCTAAAATTCACTGATGCTTAAAAGTGAGCTATTAGGAATAAAAAGAGAAATACAACAAAATAAAAAAAAACTAGAAAAAAATCTAGTCAATTCAGTTTAAAAATTGTCTATCTTTTTCCCACAGGAAAGGGAAGTCTTGTTACCTATAGACTTCAGAGGTATTGGGCACACCTGAGAAGCTCTCTTATATACCAAAAGGTCTGTCCATTCTGAAAATAGACTCTTTAAATGACACATGACATGGTGAATGTCCTCCAATTGGGGAATGGCTTAGCAAACTGTGGTATATGTTTGTCATGGAACACTATTGTTCTATTAGAAACCAGGAGGGACAGGATTTGCATGAACTGATGCTGAGTGAGATGAGCAGAACCAGAAAAACACTGTACACCCTAACAGCAACATGGGAGTGATGATCAACCTCAATGGACTTGCTCATTCCATCAGTGCAACAATCAGGCACAATTCTGGGGTATCTGCAATGGAGAATACCATCTGTATCCAGAGAAAGAACTGTGGAGTTTGAACAAAGACCAAAGACTATGACCTTCAGTTTAGGGGAAAAAAACCCATTATCTTATGTAATTTTGCTATCTCTTATATATTATTTTTCTTCCTTAAGGGATATGATTTCTCTCTCATCACATTTAACTTAGATCAATGTATACCATGGAAACAATGTAAAGACTAACAGACTGCCTTCTGTGGGGGGTGGGGGAGGGAAGCAAGAGCAGGGGGAAAATTGTAAAACTCAAAATAAATAAAATCTTTCTTTAAAAAAAATTTTAAAAATGATACATGACATGCTTTCATTACCCTAATGAAAGATCAATGATGTTTGACTATTGTTACTTTCATTAGGGTTTGTCATTTGCTAAAATCATTATCTAATTTAACCAAAATTATAGACTATAGCACTAATTATCTGTTGTCTAGAACTCAGAAAAAGAGTTAAGACAGATCAAAAAGATTCATAAATACATTAATATTATAGGGTTTGAGGAATCTGAAGGCCCCCAACTGTGATTCTGTTGATAAAAGGAATTTTTGGTTAGGAATCTCCCTCTACCAATCTAGGCATATATTCTGAATATTGTGTGAACAAGTTGCCTGGATCGCTTGAGAGGTTAAATGACTTGTCCAAGGACATGGAAGGTATGTGTCAGAGGTAAGACTTGACCCTTCCCTGTGCCTCGGTCAACCTTTCAGCCCCCCTCCCCCATGCCCCCATGGCCTCATTCTTAGGCTAGCTCTTTACTGTGCTGCTTCATAGTATTATGGTTAACAGAAAAATATTCGTGTTATCATTTAAATACCATAGTAGTACCTGACAGATTGTTTCCATATTTTCATATGAGCCATGGAATATGTATCAGAGGCATCCTGCTGCAGTGGAAAGACCATTAGAGAACATGGATTCATGACCTGGCTCTGACACTTGTTTTCTGGCCTCAGGCAAATTCCCCTGCCTTACCTCAACCTTTGCTTGCTCATCTCTAATCTTTCAAGCCTCTTCTCACAGGAGGATAATGAGGAAAATGATTTAGAAAACCCCAAAGTCCTGCAGCCATCATTGGGGGAAGGATATCTCAGAGGCCTACACACCTTCAGTGTGTGTATAATCTGTACAATCTGTGATTTCAGAGAAATAGCTTCCTTATACTACAGACATGATGTTTCACTTAGAGATGGAATGGAGGTTAAGTTTCCTGTCCTATAAAGAAGATTTCTCGAAGGAAATGGTGAGAGATGACTCTTTGTGAATGATGCTATGAAATTGAATGTGAATAATTCTAGGAACTTGAGACCATGTACTTCTTTTAAACGATTGAAATTCTGGTAGAGCCTGAATTTCTTTGAATTACCATGAAATTTCTAACATAGGCTATGAGTCAAGGTCAGATTGATGGGTCAGATCCATTTGTCCTGCTAATGAAAAATCTATTTGCTTACTGATTTTGCTTAAGATCAAAGAGCTGACTTTTTATTTTATTAGTTTTAGTATTTGTTTTCCCCAATTGCATGTAAAAACAATTTTAGCATTCATTTTTAAGACTTTGAGTTCTAAATTCTCTCCTTTTCTCTTTCCCCACACCCTCATTGAGAAAGTAAGCAGCTCGATATAGGTTATACATGTGTAGTCATGCAAAACATATTTCCATATTAGTCATGCTGTGAAAGAAAACATAGACCAAAAAAAACCATTATGGTCAAGAAAAATAAAGTAAAGAAGTATTCTTTGATCTGCAATCAGATACCAATCAGTTTTTTCTCTGGGGATGGATAGAATTTTTCAAATTAAGTTGTTCAGAGTTGTCTTGGATCATTGTAGCATTGAGAATAGCAAAGTCATTCATCACTGAACATCTTAAAATATTGCTGTTTGTACACAGGACATTTCACTTTGCATCAACTCAATTTTTTCCAAGTTTTTCTAGGAACATCCTGTTAACCAATTCTTATAACAGAATAGCATTCCAACATAATCACATACCACAACACGTTCATTGATGAGCATCCCCTCCATTTCCAATTCTGTGCCACCAGAAAAAAGTCACTATAAATATTTTTGCAAGTATAGTTCCTTTTCCTTTTTGTTTTTTCATTTCATTTTGGGTATAGAAATAGTAGGGGTAATTGGTAGGCCAAAGGATTTGGTTTTATAGCCCTTAGGGCATAATTCCAAATTGCTCTACAGAATAGTTGAATATAAGTTCACACCTCCATCAACAATATATTAAGGTTTCCTTTTTTCCCACATCCCCTTCAACACTTGTCATTTTCATTTTCTGTCCAATTATTTAATCTGAGAGTTATCAGTTAGTACCTCAGAGTTGCTTTTTATTTGCATTTCTCCAATCAGTAGTGATTTGTAACATTTTTGCTACATGATTATAAGAAGCTTTGTTTACTTCTTTAAAATGTTCATTTCTTTTGAGCATTTATCAGTTGGGGAAAATCTCATTATTTATAAATTTTACTCAGTTCTCTCTATATTTGAGCAAGAGGGCCCTTATCAGAGAATTACTTCACATTTTTTTCAGTTATCATAGCAAATTATTTATCTCTATCCCATTCTACCATTTATTCTATTCTCTCTCCTTTTACCCTGTCCCTCCTCAAAAATGTTTTACTTCTGATTAGAGCTTTCCCCAATCTGTCCTCCCTTCTCTAAATGCCCCCATTCTTTTTCCCCTCTTGTTTTCCTGTACAATGTTAGATTTCTATATCTAGATCTTTATCTTATTTTCTCTTTGAGTCAATTTTGATGAATAGGGTTTACTAACTCCCCTCAATTCCCCACTCATTCCCTACATTGTAAAAGGTTTTCTTGTGTCTTTAATGTGAGATAAAATTATTACCCCATTGTACTCTCCCTTTCCCTTTCTCCCAGTACATTCTTCATTCGCATCACTTAATTTTTTTAGATATCTCTTCATATTCAACTCATATTTGTGCCCTCTGCCTATATATATATATATATATATTCATTCTAATTGCTTCTAATGATAAAGATTTTGAGTTTTAAGAATCTTTTTCCCATGTAGAAATGTAACCTGATTAAACTAATTAATTCCCTTATTATTTCCCTTACCTTTTTAACTTGAGTCTTGTACTCGAAAGTCAAATTTTTTATTCAGCTCTGATCTTTTCATCAAGAATGTTTGGAAGGCCTCCCCTGAAGGATTATACTCAGTTTTGCTGGTTTGGAAATTCTTGGTTGTAATATTAGCTTTTTGGCTCTCTGGATCCTTTAATGTTGAAACTGCTAATTTTGTATTGTCCTGTCTGAGATTCCTCTCCATCTCTTTAATTCCCTATTTGCATCCTCATCCTAATTCATATTCACCCATACCACCTATATCTATATCTATCTGTATTTATCTCTTTTTCTTTTTTTTATCTTTATGTAATTTGTATATATCTACTTTCTTATTTTATATATACTAGAAATTTATAAGCATTCTATCCTACATCAGGCACATTGAATCCTTTTTTGTAACACTTAAGGGCAGTTAAAGAATATCAAATGAGTAAATAATCATGTCCAACAGTAAATGCAATACTCTGTTTTTTGTTTTAACTTTTATTTCCTTTTACATTAGCAAGCATTAATTTTCTTTTCCTTCCTTTACTTTAAAACAAACCACAACCCCCATATAGACAGCATTCTGAACCAATAGCTCCTCAACTCTCTACTGAGGTACTGGAGACATGTTTTAACAACTGTTCTCTGGACCAAGATTGGTCATCATTTGGGTTAGGGTTAGGTCTCGCCTTCCTTAGGTATCCCTATATTTTGGTGTCAAATTGTCTTTTGAATAGAGTTTCCACATAAACATTATCTTCCCTGATTAATAGTGCATAATAAAGTTATTTCTTGCCAAAAAACAAAAACAAAGATGAAATTAACTACATAATATAGCAATGAATTATCCACACTTAAAATTTATCTCCATATATATATATATATATATATATATGTATATATATATACATATATATATATATAAAACTTTTCAGTGTCTATTTTAAAGCAAAGGACCACAGTTTTCTTTGGGGTAGTATGTTTCATTACCCCAAATTACTATCTACTGTTAACAAATTCTTTATTGACAAATGGAATTGATTCTGGTAACCAACTCTTTTGAACCAATAAACTTTCTAGTTCATGCAGGCTAGCATTTGTTTAAAAGGATAGACCATTTCCTGGTATCTACTTAGGCTAACATTGGTATACATGGGTGACAATGGTCTTTTTTCTACCTTGTGTTGATTCCATTCAACCTCCCACCTTTTGTGGCTAACCCAGGTCGAGTCTCTACTGGTAATAATCATCTGGCTTTATGTCCAACAGTTTTCTAATGGTCTGAAATCCACTTCTATCCCTCCAAGAAACCATCACTCAAGTATAAGGCTGCCAAGTATCATTTTATTTTTATGGAAAGTACCAGACAATTTGGTGAATGAGAGGAGATGAAGTGGAGGAACCATTGGAAAATGGTTTTCTTGAGTTTAGTCACAATGGGAGAAAAGATAGAGAACAATAGCTGGTAGGGATGCTTAGATCAAATATAGAATTTTTTAATGTTGGAGAAAATGTAAATATATTTTTAGGAAGCAGAAAAAATGCTAGTACATAGAGAACAGAGAGAAAGAGACAGAGACACAGACATACACAGATAGTGAGAGAAAGAGAGAGTTTGCTTGGCAGGAAAGGTCATCCTTTTATCCTGGAAATATTTTATGGAGGAGATTGTGGTGAAAGATGTCTGAGGGAGGTGAGATGAGGAAGGGAGAAGAGGGAGCTCTCAGGGAATGCCCTCAGTTCTTTTTTATTCTTCAAATTTGAGAGAAAAAAATCTTCAAGTGAGGGTAGAATATAGCAATGTTAGGAAATAGAATACCTGAGATATTCAACAGTTCACAAGAGGGAAAAAACCAAGAAAGAAACAAATAAAATCTATTATATAAGATTCTTTTTATACATGAATAAAGGAAGCTTTGGTAAGGAGTAAGATATTTCAATTCAAGGAAACAAATTTGATCTCCCTAGAGATCAAATTTTGTAGAGATTTGGAGGAACATGATCCAGGATAGAAATGTAACTTTAGAACTTAAACTTTATCCAAAAGAAATGAGAGCCTCAAATGTGAGTGAGGCTAGGTATGGCAGCTTTACATTATTTAAAAACTAAACTCATGGAAGGAAGTCCAATCAATCTATCAGTTAACAAAAATTTATTGTTGCCAGACATGACTGTATGTTCTGATGAACAAAGGGGCCTTCCAAGTCCAGGGGGGAAAATGACAGAAAGACCCTGGAATGGGAGGTCAAATTTTTTGTGCAAGAAGATGCCAGTTGGACTGAACCATAGAATAGATGAGGGGCATAAATGTGTAATTAGTCCAGAAGGGTAGGCTGGAACTGGGTGATGAAGGGTTTAAAATACCAAGTGGTGGAGTAGTTATTTTATCTTGTTAATTATTGGGATCTATTAGAGTTTATTGAAAAGGATAAAGGGTTTATGTGCCATGAATAGACTTTATGAAAAGCAACTTGCCTCTGTACAGAGAACAGAGCAGAGAGTAAAGAGATTTGAAGCTAAGAGACAATCAGAAATCCATTTCAGAAATCCAGATAAGAGGTCAAGAGAACCTGAATTAAAGTGTTGATCATTTGAATGGGAAAAAAAAGATAGAAGAAATTTTGTGGAGATAACATTGACAAACCCAACAGAAGAAGCAGGGGAGA
This sequence comes from Macrotis lagotis, assembly GCF_037893015.1. NCBI lineage: Eukaryota > Metazoa > Chordata > Mammalia > Peramelemorphia > Peramelidae > Macrotis > Macrotis lagotis. The sequence continues at coordinate 35,265,978 of NC_133660.1, forward strand.
AATCATTTGGGCGTTATTTACCAGGCTGGAGAGTATATTTTGCTTTAGAAACAATACCAGACCAATGGAAATATCTGAGTGGAAGAATAACCTTGCTATTTAGGCTTGACCTTAGAAATGACAGTATCATTAATAATTCCTAACAATAAGAATTATCCAAAGTTGAAGTCTCTTTTGGATCATACTTTGGGTTACTGAAAGCTATCCAACTAGTTCAAGTTCTGACAGAGTCAATCAGGATGAAAATACTAGTTGTTATAGGCCCGACAGTCTCTGTGTCTTTCATCCAAGGAGAAACTTAGTAAAATTTATTCAGTCAACAAGCATTCATTTGGACATTTCAATTTGGTCACTGTTATTAGGGGATTAACCACCCAATAATTTTTTAAATTTTCTTTTGAGTTATAATGAAAGTCATCTTCCAAGACATAGAAGGATTGCTATCTACATCTATATAGTAACAAAAACACTAATGAACTCAGAGCTTTTCATTATTAAAACTAGATCCTCTGACTCTAAAAAATGAATGCTCTTTCCATGATGTAATCTTGCTCCCTTCATAATCCTAATGACAATGATGATGTTTGCCTCGTCCTCCTTTCTCAAAGACCATTACATTAGGGAGGTGAGGACATTACAAGTACATGAATTGGATTTGAGCGAGGGGAACTGTGCTAAGTCATCAACTTTACTCTCTCCTCCATAGTCATCTGGGTCCAGTCAGATATGAGGCAATCAGGATTAGGACTTGCCTCAGTGTTAATTGATTGAGGCAGGATTCAAAGCCCAATCCTCCTGACTGCAAGGCTAGTGCTCTATATACTACATGAGCTGGTAAACCTATAAAGAATAGGAATTGAACTTGGATAGGTAACTTCCAGGTGAGAAAACTCTGAGCTCATGCAGGCTGGCACTTTCTCTATAGATTGGTCTTAATGGGATGTCTAGAGCCCTTAGACTTTAGATGATTTCCTCAAATTCAAATAGTCACTATATTTGACCAGCAGGACTCAAACCTTGGTCTTATTTCTTCCAAGGTTAGAGCTCTGGTCACCATGCCAAAGTTGTAAAGGAACGTACACCCAAAGCCCTCCCTCTCCCCATCTAAGGATTAGATAAAACTTCTTAGTCAAACAGAAACTTTACTCAATAAAAAAAAAATCTTTTTGACTCATTCTTTTGCATAAAGTCTTGCACAAGAGATACTTAAGTTATTTATAAGGGATAATTCTGTGTACGTGTAGGTAATGAGAGATATTTCCCATTGTTAAAGATCAATTTTATCTGAAAAATTCTTGCTAATAGATTAAAGATAATCTTTATTAATTCAATTAAAAATGTAATGAGCAATACTCTCAGTTTCCTTTCTTCTTTTGTTGTTCTCTTTCAAAGGGCTTGAACCATTTAAATCCTTTGTTTCTTTATCATATCCCCCCACAATAACTGTTCTTTTTTCTCCTCTTTTTTCAAGCCTCCAAACAACTTCCAGTATTCAGCAGATAGTCAGACAGCTATTTTGTAGAGAGAAATGGGCCTATCTAAGGGAATTCTTCCAGTTCCTCTTTTCATCACATTAAAATTTCTTTGTCTGTTCATTCACTCTATTCTGCCTTCTAGTCTCAGATAATAAAATAGTCCTTGTTTTTGTCAAGGCTAATGCTTCTATAATTTGCTAGTCTTGACATCACCTTCCTGATGTTATGACAATGCAACTCCTATTCCTACCCCTTCTAGATTTCTCTAGAAAAAAATGCTCAATCATTTATTTATCTTTCCTTCCAGAAGGTCTATGAGAATGCTTAAAACTCCTTTATCCTGAAAACATAAACAAAATAACAATAAACTGGCCAAAGCAAAAATCTCCCTTCCTTTCTAACCCTGATACATTCTCAAGCTGCTCTTTCCTCCCTTCCACTGATGAGCTTCCAGAAACAATAAATTATACTTACTAACCACTCATTCTTCTCACTCTTACAATCAATAATCAATCTGAAAGAAATTAATATCATACCATTATATTAATATTGAACTTTCTTCCACCCTTTTCTCTCATATTTTTGTCAAGATCTCACTGCTAAAAATTCTTTCTAATAGCTTAAAGTTAATCTTTATTACTTTAATTAAAAATTTAATGGGAACACTCTCAGTTTCCTTTCTTCCTCTTTTGTTCTCTATGTTTTTCAGTCTCTGAAGAACCTGAGTAGTGTGATTCCTGTAAGCCCCCAAAGCACCTGCTCAGTAACTAATGTGGGCTGGGTCTCACCTAACATGAAGCTTGGATTTTGTTTATACAATAAACAAAAGCTAAATTAAGTTGGTTCTTGTTCCCAAGAGTTACTAGTGTGACCTTGGTCCCTCCATTAGAGTTTGGGGTAACCTACCTTATGAAAGGGAAAACTAGCTTAGAGTGGTCCCTAAGGAAATGACTTCTCCTGCCCAGATAGTGGAGACTGCAAAATCTCATGATCAAGCCACATTAGGGTTTGAGGACTCTTGACCCATCTCCTCATTAACTATCTACCAATCACAATTGACTTTCTCTTGCCAGGGGAGTTCCCTGTCAGAAAAAAAAAACACTCCTGATTTAAGGTGTATGAGTTTCCTTGTTTTGTTTTTGGTTATTCTTGAATAACCACTGACTACCAATTAATTGATTATCAGTTAGCCAAGTTAATGAATTGATTTATAAAACTCAGAAATTTTGTCACTCAGAATTTTACTGGCCTTGAGTCAATCAATCAATAAGCAGATAACAAGTATTTAATATGTTCCAGACACTGTGCCAAGCTCTGAAAATGAAAAGAACATAGTCACTGCCCTCAAGGAGATTATATTCTGATAGGGAAGACTACATATGAATATGAAAATAGAAAGAGAGTTTAATGACTATGCAAATCTCATGAGTTTTCTCCAAGACACAACCATTCCTCAGGGAGAATCCTGGGGAACATGCTACTAGAAGACTCATGAAGTGGGAGGGAGTGGTTTGGAAAGACTAAATAGATAGACTTTCTGGAATAGGTTCTGGTTGGGTAATCCAATGGGGAAAGGGAGGTTCTTTTTCAAGAGTCAGTCATCTTCAGCTACTCCCTTTTTGATCTTTGTTCACTTGGTATTATTTGGTGACTACTCATGGTGCTGAGTGAGACTATATGGTTAAGAGAGAGAATCCATCTTTCATGGATATCACGTGGTTCCCAAGAAATAGGGCTTGACTTGTGGCAGAAGTTGCATCTCTTCTCTAATGCCATCACTGTAAGCTCCCACTGGCTCTTTTTCTCCTGTTGTTAGAGGTCAACAGATTTCATTATAGATTCATTTTAGCTGCTTAATATTGCTTAGCAATTACAAAAAGATATTTACTTCAAGAATATTCTCTCCCCTACACCACCTCAGTCTTTAGGGACAGTAGACTCAAATCTTCACTCAATTCCTACATAGCCTCAAGGTTACATCCAAAGGTAATATAGCCACCAGATGAGTCCTTGTTGGTTTTCATTGTTCTGTGTTCAGAAGGTCAGTCTTTGCTCTTTGGAACATTGATAGAGAGCTGGTTGCAAAGCCCAGCCTAGAATATCAAGGTACCCTCCAAGTCCTTTGAATTAACAAGGTCATACAATCTTTACTTCTTCCACCTAGAATGGAAAAGAAATAGAATCAAACAATCAAGCACTCAGACTGTTTCTTGGGACCATAAGGTCCCAAGGGAAGAATTGCAGCTTAATGTCTCATCTGATGTTATGGGAGGAATTAACAAATCCAATAATCAAGTAGATGAGGCAGAGAGAAAGGAATTGAGGTTGACAGACCTTTGGGAAGATTCCATAATCCGTCAAAGAACCTTCCATTCTCCATGTGGTTAGTCAACCAGAACCAGTTAAGGAATGTCTGTGTGCTCTGCAGACTTTTAAAGATACTTCCCTTACTTCCCAACATGGTATGTTCCAGTGGTGGAGCAAGATAGTGTCAAAGAAGCCTAATCATGGAACTAGAAGAACCACCCACTAGGAAGTCTTCAAAGAAAAGAACTCAGTCTCCTTTTCCTCTCTATTGAGTACATCACTCAAGGAGACTCTTGTCTGACATATATCCCTTGGATCTTCAGTGGCAATGAGGAAAATATTTCTCTCATCTCCTTTCTGCCTCAGTCAGTCAACAGATACTTATCTTGTGCCTCCTACACACCAAGCATCATTCTAAGCTCTGGGGATACAAAGAAAGGCAGAAGACAGTCCTTGCTTAGGCACAAACAAGCTATAGACAGGATAAATTGGAAATAATCTAAATAGGGAAACCACCAGAATTAAGGTGGACTGGGAAAGGCTTCCTGTGGAAGGTGACATATGGAAGGTGACATGGAAGGTGACATGGAAGAGACATAAAAGAAGGCAGGAAAGCCAGGAAGCAGAATGGAAGAAAGTGCACATTCTGGGTATAGGGGACAGTTGGGGAAAATACCTACCCTACCTATTTACCTTGAACATTGCATTACTTAACTTCCCTGGGCCTCCATCACCACCACTTCAAAATAAAGGCCCTAGATTAGATAGCTTCTGGGGTACTAGATCTAAGGTCCAATGATCTCCCTCAGGACTCATGAAGTATTTCATATAATATGTGTTTGCTTAATCAATGTTTCTTAGATGATTTGATGAGTGAGTGAGTGAATAGATGAACAAATGAATGAAAGAATCAACTAAAGGAGCTGGTTTATGTTGCAATAGGAGAAGATGTATAGTAAAGAGGTGATTTGACAGAATTTAGAATGATTAACTTTGCTTCATCTTGATCAAGTATGAAAGAGGAGATTCTTTGCCAAAAAATGGAAAACAAACCAAATCAAAAATCCCATCAATTATTGCTCCTCTTAAAAGAATTCCAGCTCAGATTCATAGTAGAAAGAATTCATCATAAGGCCAATAAAGGTGACTTCCCAATAGTCACTGTAATCAGAAATGAAATGGTATGCCTGAAGCTTTTGCATGTGGTGGTCAACCCCTGTTTATTTGAATGCAGTGCTCAGATTTAGCAGTGATTTTGGGTTTTTTTCCTATGTTGTCACTTGGTAGCAACTTCTTTCTCCTTTATTTTCTCAGTTTTCATTTCTTCCTCAGATACCCAAGAAAAAGCAAGAGTATAAAAGAGAAATAAATTCCCCTTCACTCAAATTGAAGTCATCATTCCTTTCTCAGTCCTGTATAGAACTAGCTCCTCTATGCTTTTCAAAATATTCTCATGTACTGGTATAATGGGATGTTTTTGGAGACACTTATAAATTCAAGGATGGAGAATTGAGGTGAAGCGAGAGAAAGGTGTTCAGATCGAAAGAAACAAGTTGAATAAGATAAGGGAAAGAGCAGGACCCAGAGAAGTATTGGGTGCCATAATGGAAGTTGCTTATTAGTCTACTCAGTGTTGACTGACCCACCATATCACTAATGACTTCTCAATTTTTTTTTCCCTTGCTTTCCTCTGGCATCTCTTCTAGGTTATTTAGGCAAAGGGTCACACAAACAGAACAGAACAGGAATGTGTATTAATCAATCAACCTTCCTATATTCACTAATAATCAGTTGTCTTTGGATCATCATTGTCAAGTTTTATGACCTATTATTTGCTATTTTAGTGATCAAGATTTCATGGCCATATTTAAATGCTTCCTAATCTATAGACTAGTGGTTTCTTTGAGATATACAAACCAGGAAAAAATGTTTATTTCCCACTGTTATCTATTGAGCAATAATTCAGCTTTGAAATATTTGATATGTTTATTGTTATAAAGACCAATACTTCTATGATTCAGACATTCCTTTTAAAGCTAACACCCCCATGCATGAATCATTGTATTCTTGATCTTCTATTTCCTTTTGCTTAAGCCATACCTCTGGTAGACAATGGGTTGGTAATTTTAGCTCTAAACTATTAGAAGTCTCATCTTTGACTAGACACTTAATCTGGGAGTCTTACAGTAAATTATCAATATATTTCATTCAAGCTTAACATAATGAGAGGCACTCAAACACAGTGGGTAGAGGGGTGACTGACAACCCAGGCAGCCCTGGGTTCAAATCCTGATTCTGACAAAGAAGGGCACTATGACCATGGACAGATCACTTAATCTCCTAGTTCTCTAGGCAGCTTTCTAATTTTCAGAGAAAGTAATGCCCCTCATCCATAGAAGGAATTCCTTCTCCCTATATATATCAAAGAAATAATCCCTTCAGTCCCTTATCCCTATCCTTTTGAAAGGATAAATAAGATCCAAGAGTTGACCCACTTGGGACTTCATTCTTCTACTATAGATCAGTATCTCCACTGGTTAAATATTTATTAAGTGTCCATGGAGTAAATTGCACTATTTTAGACATTTAGGGGAAAGAAATAAAGATTTTACTTGATATCTGTGAAGTTGTGGAAATGGAATAAATAACTCTTTTCTCAAAGGCTTATAGTTTCATCATTCAATTAAATTTAATTCAAGAAACCTTTTTTTTTTTTTTAGGTTTTTGAAAGGCAAATGGGGTTAAGTGGCTTGCCCAAGGCCACACAGCTAAGTAATTATTAAATTCTGAGAGTGGATTTGAACCCAGGTACTCCTGACTCCAGGGCTGGTGCTTTATCCATTATGCCACCTAGCTGCCCCCAAGAAACCTTTAAATTTCTATTTTGTTCCAAGCACTGGGCTAGGTGATATTAAGACAAAATCAAGACAGCCCCTGATCTTAAGGAACTTAAATTTTATTGAGGTATACATTTCACAGAAAAATGTAAGATATTAGATAGAAAGATAGATAATCTCTGTACTTTTTCTGTTATTTTAGTCATGTTGAACTCTTTGGCTTTTTCTTTTTTTTTTTTTGACAAAGATACTGGAGTGGTTTACCATCTAGCTCATTTAATAGATGAAAAACTTGGACAGAAAGGGTTAATTACTTTTCCAGGCTCACCCAACTAGTAAGTGTGAGGCCAGATTTGATCTCAGGAAGATAAGTCTTCCTGACTCCAGTCTCAAAACTCTATCTACTGTAACTCTTAGCTGACCTTGGTAGGAGATGGAAGTTCCATGCAGAGGAGTACTGTGGGCTGCTTATAGAAGAAAGAGAAAGCAGTGCTACTTGGATGAGAGGGAAGGTTCTCTACTCACCAAAGTTTGGAGAGTTCAGTTACCCCCTATTCATGCCACGGCAACTAGGTGGCACAGTGGATAACGTGCTGGTCTTAGAGTCAGGAGGATGGGAGTTTGAATCCAGCCTCAGACACTTGCCACTTGTTAGCTATGTGACCTTGATTGCCTGGCATCCAGAGTCATCTTCAGTTGTCCTAATTCATATCTGACTACTGGACCCAGATGACTCTGGAGGAGAAATTGAGTCTGGTGATTTAGCACAATCCCCCCTCACTCAAATCCAATTCACGTGCTTATCATGGCATTACTTCCCTGTTATTGTGGTCTTCTATTCATGCCAATCTCCTCATTCCAAGATGTCCTGTAAAACTTCTCTAAGTCAGTCTAAATCAAATTCTCTACCCCCTCACTCTACTGAGAAGTAGAGAAGTAAAGATTGAGTTGTTTGTATCTCCCTCTCCTTTATTTAGCATATGTAGTATATAATAATAGAAGGGCAAAGGGAAAAGGTTCAGCAGAGGATAAAATGGATATAGTGTGATGGAAGCAAAGACCATGACCTTGGGTAGACTTAAGAGTTAATGGAGGATAGAAAAACCCAGTGGCCTCTGGTCTACATAGGGTCACAAAGACTGAATGATTGAACAACATCAACAACAGCAACAAAATCATTTATATCATGCTTTGATGTTTGCAAAGCAATTTACCTAGGTTATCTATTTGATCCTCATAATAATCTGTGAGGTAAGTGCTATTATTATCGTTGTTTTATAGATGAAAGAATTGAGGGGGTAAAGGAGGAATTGTCTTGTGCAGAGAAACATAGCTAAATAAATATCTGGGCAGCATTTGAATTCAGGACCAGCACTTTCCCACCACAACATTTAGCTGCTTCAATATGGAAAATCAATAAGGAAATCAGATCCTATGACAATGACATCGATATGATAGAATATACATATTAACTAGTAATGTTTGTTTTTATTTTGGAAACTAGAGAAGTTGACAATATTTAAGGGTAGGGCTTTTTCCCAAGAAATGCTCAACATAGACATATTTCCATACATAGAAATAAATTCATCCACTATATGTCTTTAAATACACATTTATATGGACTTATACATATAACATTTGTTTTACATATGCACTCAAATTTGGAAAATGAAATGGGAAGGATTTGAACACAAGTCTTCTTGACTCTAAGCCCAGAGTTTATTGAACTGGGCCACCTAACTTCCTCTGATTTATAAGGAAGCCAAACAAAGAAGATGAGACACTGGCTGTGAAGAGCTCACCCAGTTATAAAGAGGCAGAGGGAAGACGTGCTGGGCAGAGGTCAAGTGTCCAAAAACCATCTCAGCCATAGCTCTGGTGAACAGAAGAGTGACACCACTAGACTTGAGTCTTGAGACAAGAGTTTGATCCTGACTCTTCTCCAAATGCTTTCATTTCATAACTTTTGGTTAATCACATGCCCTCTCTGGACCTCAATTTCCCATTTATCAAATGAAAGCGATAGACTACAGCATCGCTTAGACTTTTAAGCAACAAGGGTCTGGGAATCTATGCCTTGAAATCTGGGGCTCAAACTCATCGACCACAATAGCTTCCCTGATAGTACTGTGTGGGATAAAGTTTTGAGATTTCTTCAGATTTCTTCAGCACTGCTGCCACAAATTCTGGTAGTTTGTCATTTTCTGGGAAGCCTTAGTTTCCCCTCTGTGCAAATGACCCAAAGTGGAGAGACTCGGTAGGAAGAGAACAGCAAATCCTCGGCAGGAACCTGATATCTGTGAAGACAAAAAACAGTCTTTAAATAGAAAAATAATTTAAGGAATATCACTAGGCATATTAGCTATTCTTGGGGTTAATTCAATGACATAAAATCAGGAATTTAGTTTGATCAATTTTGGAGCCAGGAAGACCTTTCTAAAGATTTTGGTATAAAACTTGCAGTGGAAGGAGGTACAGCAACTTTGGAAATGTACCTATTATCATGGTGATTATAGGGCTTATCTAAAGGGTCCCTGGGAAGTAAGGAGGTGATCAGGGAGTTGTTATTTAGACTTAAGGGCCAACTCAGAAATGTGAAGAAATCTCATCAAAATAAAAGAGGAGGGATTGTGTGGGATAAAGTTTTGAGATTTCTTCAGTAAAATATTATAGATTGAATTTGGTTAACTATGTGCCCCATCTCCCTGGACAAAGCAAACTTCTGGGATATTGTAGAAGAGTCAACTGACTTCATCTTATCTGTTGATGTCTGGAGAATCATTCAATTCCTGAGACTAAAGAGATAATCTGGTTTCGGTTTGAATTTTATGTTCTTTTCCCTAGATTGTAAGACTATATTCCTCATTAACAAGAGTGGGTCAGTTGTGTGTGTGTGTGGGGGGGATTGAGTTAGGATAAATGTGATTCCTGGGCCTTTTTCTTTTGCCTCAATCTCTCTAATTGGTTGTGGCCCATTTCTCGAGAAAGGAAGCCTTCTCTTCATACCTTTTGAGATCTCTGAAATTTAAGTGGAATTTGTCCCACACAGTGTGAAAGGTCACAGTTCCACTTTATGGGGGAAGAGCAATTTGGAGTGTTCTACAGATGGTAGGAAAGACTTGAGGGTGCTGAATAATGCATCCTTCCATGTAGCCTTGAGCTAAGTAGTTTAGACTTATGCTTATGTCTAAGTGCTTAGAAATTTGGATATCTAGGCCAAACTTCACAAAATGTGTCTGAGGCAGAGATGGATGCCATGTTCCACTCCACTGTCCCCAACTCAAAATTTTAAGAAAAATTTAGGAATCAAACCATCAATCAGACATTTATTATCTGCCTACTATGTGCTGCACTGGCATGCCCTCAAGGGCAAGGAGACAACATGTAAAGAAATATATATTTAAAGTGAACTATAAGATCAATAAAAGAGGGAAATTGCTGGAATTATAAGGGAGTGGGAAAGACTTCCTGTGGAAGATGGAATTTTAATTGAGATTGAAAGAAGCCAGGTTGGTCATCGGTTCCAGGAATGGACAACTAGCCAGAGAACATTCTAGAAATGGATAAATGGAGTGACTTGTTTGTGGAATACTGGTGTCACTGGATTGAAGAGAAAAGAGCCCTTGAGGCTAGGAGGATGCTACTGGAAAGTCCAGGTGTGGAGGATAGAGGTAGTCAGTGGAGGAGCTAACCTGGGATAACTATGGTTATCTGGGGATCTCCTTTTTGAATGATACTTGCTAAGAGATACTTCTGAGATGCTCAATGTAGATCTACTCTTTTAGTTTCTTTAAAAAGTGCTGCCTACCCCCACTTCCTGTCCCTTTCCCCAACCTCAGGAATGGGGACTGGCAGAGTCAAATCCATACTTGTTTAAAATATTGTGAAAAGCTGAGAGAAAGCCTGGGGCTAAGGTGAGGTCTTTCACTCCTTTCCTGTTTGCTTTGTTCTCCTGCTCTGGTGATTGCATTCATGTGTGGGTAACAACTCACTTCTTTAAACATTAGTCCCCCTGCCTTAGATTAACATGCAAAATCCTTGCAACAGGGGTGGTATTAAAGAATTAAGAGCTGAGAGCTACATCAAATCTCAATGATAGATGTCAGTCAATTGTACTTCCTAGGGAAATTATCACATGGAATTCTTTGTAATTTTCTTCCTAAAAATATTTTCTTACTGAAAGGCAAATTTGATTCCAATTCTAGATTTTTTAAAAAGGGATCTGGGAACTTGTTTTTAAATAGCTTTAAGAATTGTATTTCAATATAAGTGACTTCCTTTAAGTATTTTCTAAGTATTTTCTTTTGTGTTGAAAAGCATTATTCTGAGAAGAGGTCAGTAGAGTTCACTAGACATCTTAAAAAGCAAATCTTGACATACCATGTCTTCCCCATTCAACAAATTCTAGTGGTTCTCTATCAGTTCCAGTATCAAATAAATATAAACCCCCCAACATCAGGCCTTTCCTATCTTTCCAGTTGTCTTCTAACTGTCCCTTCCCTCCATGTACTCTTGCTCTTCCTCAAAGAAGATCCTCATGTGCCTACTCTTAGGTTTGCATTGGCTGTCCCTCATGTCCTGAATTTTCTCCCTCCTTATCTCTATCCTGATTTTTTTCACTTCCTTCCAAGTCTCAACTAAAATCCTACCTTTTTAAGGAATCTTTTCCTCACCTTACTCAACCCTATTTCCTTCTGAGATCATTTCCAGTTTACCCTTTATTAGTTTGTTTATAAGTAACTGCTTGCATGTTGACTCCCTCCATTAGACTGTAAACTCTTTGATGGCAGGGACTAAATTTTTGCTTTCATTGTATTCCTAGTATTTAGTACATTGTAAGAACTTAATAAATATATATTGAATGAATATAGATGCAAAAATCTTAAATAAAATCTTAGCAAAACGATTGCAATAAGTAATAATACAACAAGGATAATACATTATGGCCAAGTAGGATTTATCCCAGCCATGCAGGGTTGGTTCAACATTAGGAAAACTGTCAGTATAATTAATTATATCAATAACAAACATATCAGAAATCATATAATTATATCAATAGATGCTAAAAAAGCTTTTGACAAAATACAGCACCTATTCCTACTAAAAACACCAGAAAGTGGAGGAATAAATGGACTGCTCCTTAGAATAATAAACTGTATCTGTCTGAAACCATCAACAAGCATCATATTAAATGGGAATAGGCTAGAGGCATTCTCAATAAGATCAGGGTGAAACAAGGGTGCCCATTATCACCACTACTTTTCAATATTGTATTAGAAATTTTAGCTTCAGCAATAAGAGAAGAAAAAAGAAATTGAAGGAATTAGAATTGGGAAGGAAGAAACAAAAATCTCACTCTTTGCAGATGACATGATGATATACCTAGAGAATCCCAAAAAATCATCTAAAAATCTACTAGAAAAAAATTAGCAACTTTAGCAAAGTTACAGGATATTTAAAAAACCCTCATAAATCCTCAACATTTCTATATATGACTAGCCAGATGCAGCAGAAAGAGCTAGAAAGAGAAATCCCATTCAAAATAACTTCAGACAATATAAAATACCTGGGAGTCTACCTGCCCAGGCAGACACAAAAACGTTTTGAAAGCAATTACAAAACACTTCTCACACAACTAAAATCAGATTTAAATAGCTGGGTAAACATCAACTGCTCATGGATAGGTTGAGCTAATATAATAAAAACGACAATGCTACCAAAACTAAACTACCTGTTTAGTACCCTACCAATCAAAATTCCAAATAATTACTTCAATGAGTTAGAAAAAGTTGTAAGTAAATTCATATGGAGAAATAAAAAGTCAAGAATTTCCAGGGATTCAATGAAAAAAAGGGCAAAAGAAAGGTGACTTAGTCTTACCAGATCTAAAATTATATTATAAAGCATCAGTCATTAAAACTGTCTGGTCCTGGCTAAGAAATAGAGTGGTGGATCAGTGGAATAGACTTGGTGCAATAGCAGGAAATGATTATAGTAATCTGTTGTTTGATAAACCCAAAGAGTCCAGCTATTGGGATAAAAACTTGTTCTTTGATAAAAACTGTTGGGAGACTTGGATTAGACCAACACCTCACACCCTATACCAAGATAAGATCAAAATGGATACAGGGTTTAGACATAAAAACCAATATTATAAGCAAACTAGAAGATAAAGGACTAGTTTCCCTGTCAGATCTATGGAAAGGGAAGCAGTTTATGACCAAGGAAGAGATGGCGAACATGATTAAAAACAAACTAGACAATTTTGATTACATTAAATTAAAAAGCTTTTACACAGACAAAACCACTGTAACCAAGATCAAAAGAAATGTAGTGAATTGGAAAACAATTTTTGCAACTACTATTTCTGACAAAGGACTCATTTCTAAAATATACAGAGAACTGAGTCAAATTTTCACAAAAACAAGCCCTTCCCCAATTGACAAATGGTCAAAGGATATGCAGAGGCAATTTACAGATGAGGAGATCAAAGCAATCCATAATCATATGAAAAATTGCTCTCAATCACTTATTAGAGACATGCAAATTAAAGCATCTGAGGTACCACTTCACACCTCTCTGACTGGCCAATATGACCAAAAAGGACAATGATCAATGTTGGAAGGGATGTGGGACACTAATACATTGTTGGTGGAGCTGTGAACTCATCCAACCTTTCTGGAGAGCAATTTGGAATTATGCCCAAAGGGCAACAAAAATGTGCATACCCTTTGATCCAGCAATACCACTTCTGGGTCTATATGAAAAAAAGATAAAAACATCACAAGAATATTCATAGCAGCTTGTTTGTGGTGGCAAAGAATTGGAAATTAAGTGAATATACTTCATTGGGGAATGGCTTAACAAACTGTGGTATACGTATGTCATGGAAGCCTGGAAGGATTTGTAGGAACTGATGCTGAGCGAGATGAGCAGAACCAGAAGAACACTGTACACCCTAACTGCAACATGGGGGGGGGGGGGGGATGATCATCAACCTTAATGGACTTGCTCATTCCATCAGGTCAACAAGCAGGCACAATTTTGGACTATCTGTAATGGAGAATACCATCTGTATACAAAAAAGAATTGTGGAGTTTGAACAAACACCAAAGACTATTACCTTTAATTAAAAAAAAGTTATCTTATGTAATTTTGCTATCTCTTATACTTTATTTATCTTTCTTAAAGATATGCTTTCTCTCTCATCACATTCAACTGAGATCAGTGTATACCATGGAAACAATATAAAGACTAACAGACTGCCTTCTGTGGGGGTTGGGGGGAGGGAAGCAAGATTGGGGGGGAAATGTAAAATTCAAAAATAAATAAAATCTTTCTAAAAGTAAACAAACAAACAAACAAACAAATAAATAAGTGAATTTTGAATTGATCAAACTGAGGAAAGGGTCCATGATTCAAAAAATGCTCTAAACTAGACAAAGTTTGGTAATATCCAGACTCTGTAGTATTCATTTGTGATGGTTTGAGATAGGCATGAGAAGCAAAATGTATTGAGTTAACCCATCTGTAAAGCTATTTTTTGTGGACAATTTGAGAATTTAGTCCTAAGCTTGGGGGGGGGGGGGAAGGTTACAGCATCTGAAAAGCAGTCACTCAAGAAAACAAGATAAATGGAAGGGATAAGGTATGGTAAATTTTATGAGCCTGATCAAAAGTCAGCTTTCAGATTCAACATTTACACAAAGATATGTTTTATTTTATTAGAAGTTGAACCAGTTAGTGATAACAGCAAAAGAAGGAAGAATGTTTTATGACCTATTCCAAATACAAAGGAAGTTTTCTTTAAAATGAAACAATTTTAGAATCAGACAGGACCATAAATTTATTTCATCCTTCTTCTAGAGTCTTGAAATGCCTTTTTTACAACTTACACTGAGATAGCTACAGTGATAAAGAAATCACTACTTCCTGAGTCAATCTTTTTCACTTTTGGACAATTTTAAGTGTTAGTATAGAGCAGTTAAATGACACGATGGAGATAGTATAGGGCCTGGAGTCGGGAAATCATGAGTTCAAATTCAACCTTGAACACTTTAGCTGTGGGACCCTAGGCAATTTGTGTAATCCTTTTTTGTCTCAGTTTTTTCATTGGTAAAATGAGTTGGAGAAGGAAATGACTAACTACTTTAGTATCTTTACCAAGAAAACTTCAAATAGGATCCAAAAGAGTTGTACAACTGGAAAAAATGACAACATAAACAAATACATAGTAAGAGTTTACTTATTTTGCTCTAAAACCAAAGATAATTGCCTTAGGTTTTTGCCTCAGGGTACTAGTGTTAGACATTGCTACAATCCTTTTAGCAGTTTAACAAGAATATAAATTAACTCCAACTGACCACTTCCGAGGTGATTTTTCTGACCAGACCCTACTCGGCTCTCTCTAACCTTCTCAATTGTGGAATTTTGGAATTAGACACCTACAACTATGCTCTCCCTTCATTTCCATTGAATTTGTTCTTGCTGGCCTACTGGCTGCTGGAGACAGTTCTAACTGGCTTGCTAGAGTCTAATGATAAATATTTAGTGTGTGCATTTACACCTTAAAAATGCTATAAAATCAAGGCTGATTGACTGTTATTTAAGAAAGTGATAGGGAACATGTTAATAATGCAGATTAAATTTAGAACTATGTTGTGGGAATATTTTTTCTTTTCCCCATAGAACCGAATTGTTAAACACAACTAGAACATCTCTGCATGTTAGATCATTCTATTGCTGAGCAGCTCTAATTGTTCGGTAGGTTGGTTTCCCTCCCTTAAATCAAGTAGGAATCTGCCTCTATAATTTCTTTCTGTTGGTTCTAGTATTTTCCTCTGGCAACAAGAAAAAAATAGTCTAATCTGTCTTTCACCTGACAAATTTTCTTAAAGATAGAGATTGTGCCTTTTCTGATCATGCTTTTCTCCAACCTGAACATAATGATGCAACGAAGATTTGTTTTTGGAAGCAGATTTTGTAATCCTTTATACTGTTAATTTTTTAAAATGTTATCTGCTCCTGGGATGGAAATTGACTACACTTATTTCATTGTTAAATGTAAAATTTGTACCTGCCTCCTCATTCCCAAACCCCAGCTTCCAACCTTTTACCTGATTCTCATGTAAGGGAGTGAGATTTCTCCTTTACTCTTAGTACCTAGAGAATGGGCAAGACTATAAATCTTGACCTAAATTCTCCTCATGGCTGGCCTTTCTCCCTGGCCTGGTCAGCTTGCTCTCTCTCTCTCTGTGTCTGTCTGTCTGTCTGTCTCTGCTTCACCTAGTCTTTTGTAATTCATGCTTTAACTAGGAGGAGAAACTAGGAGAAAAGTTCTCCACACTTTGTAACTTTCTATAACAAATCCTGAGCATTTTTAAATCCCAGGGAGTACATAGATTCCTTCACTATTCAAGGCCTCTCAATCTCTATTGGAGACCCCAATTCTCATCCACAACAATAAGGTGAGCATTTATTAACTATATATAAGCACTGTTTTAAGTCTAATTTATAACAATATTAGAAGGTAGGTGCTATCATTATCTTCACTTTATAGATGAAGAAATAGAGGCAAAGAGAGGTAAATTGACTTGCCCAGAGTCACATGACTAGTGTGTGTGTAAGATCAAATTTTAATTCAAATCTTTATTTCAGGTTCCCAGATTTATTTATGGTACCACCTAGCTTTCATATGTAAACATATATGTGTGCATGTGTATGTATATGTCTGTGAGTGTGTGTATGTGTGTATATAGATGAATAGATACACACAGACACACACACAGACACACACACACACACACAGACACACACACACACACACACACACACACATTGTATTAGGTATTGTGCTAAGCCCTGAGAATATAAAATCCCTTTGCTTCAGAGATCACTCTGGATAATGTATGGGATAATAATTAGTGACACTCATCTGGATACCCTCTTTTGTTTGTGTTTTCATTTCTCATATTTACTCTTCTAAATCTCTTGCCTATAATGGGCAGCAGTGATAAAAAACATCACCCATTTTCATTTTTTTTTGCCCAAGATTTGAGAATTTTTAGTAATAACTTTTCCCACTCCTTCCAGAAAGTATTCTAAATACTCCAAATACTAAGGACTTTCTTGAGCCTCCAAGTGTTAGATTTTAAATTCCTTGATAGTAGGCATTGTTTGTTTTCTCTCTCTCTCTCTCTCTCTCTCTCTCTCTCTCTCTCTCTCTCTCTCTCCATTCCCAAATGTAATCTCTAATTTCTATGAATTTTTTTCCCCTCCAATTTTATCAATTTACCCAAATCACCATTGAACGGTACCTATAAAAATGTTGTTGCAACTCCTTCCATAGAGACCTACTTCATATTTTTGGAGCAGAGTAGTATAGACAAAAGAATGATGGTTCTAAAAATCAGAAGTTATAGTTTGAATGCCATTTTTCTCACTTAGAATGAATATCTTGTGAGTTATTCACAACTATCCTCAAAATAGTGTTTTTTTTTCCTTCCAGGTTTTAATTTCCTCCTTTTAAATTGGACAATGAGATCTTTGCTCTCATATTCAGCTCTATATTTTCTCTCCAAGGATAGGGTCTTTTAGGATCTGAAGTGAAAATCCACCTTAGTTTTGATATAAACCTTTATAAGAGGATTTGCAAGATATAGTACCCACTGTTTCCAAAAACCAAAAGCAGATTTTCTCTATGGATCATTTTAACAGCCAGTTTGCCCTACTGTCCTACTGCCCTACTTAGAATCATTGAGGATTTATGCTATTGTGAGATGATGATCTAAGTAACAGATACTTAGCTAAGTAAACTCCAAACAAGGAAGAAGGTTTCTGTTTCACAGAATTATGGACCTGTTTGTGAAATAGGTTTACAGGAGACTGTGGGTAATGGTTATTTCAATAAAGACAAAGGAGTTGAGGAAGCAAAAAACACCTATTCAAGGGATTAATAACATAAATACCTTCTAACAAAAAAAGAGATAATCTTTTTTGACCTTGGGCAAACATTGATTGGCTCACCTGAGTCCATGAGTCACTTTGGTTTAATACTCATATGTTCAGATTGGTTCAACCTCTAAACACAAACTTTCAACTAGATCTGTGCCATATTCTTCATTCTGGAGAGTGGCCTGACTTATAATTTTGGTATCATAGCTTCAGGCTAAGGTATCATAGCTTGAAGCTAAGGAGGATGTAAAGAAAGGACATTTTTGGAAAAAGGAGGTTGGTGCATTTTGGTACATTTCTGATATAATATCCCCCCCTTTTTAATTCCCCAGCTGTTTGACATTCATAGAAAATAAGGGACAGCTGTAGGGCTATATTAAAGAAAGTGCAAATACACTTGTCTAGATACTGCTTATTTTTTTTTTTTTGTCACAGTATGAAAAAGTTCACCATTGATTTGGAAGAGTTGCTTACTCATTGGTTTAGTCAAGATTAACCATGCTGGGTCAGCTAGGTGGCGCAGTAGATAGAGTACCAACCCTGGAGTCAGGAGTACCTGAGTTCAAATCAGACCTCAGACACTTAATAATTACCTAGTTGTGTGGCCTTGGGCAAGCCACTTAACCCCATTGCCTTTCGAAAACCTAAAAAAAAAAAAGATTAACCATGCCCTTGGTAGTCTTTAAAAAAATGAGCTTGAATGGGAGGAATTCAATTCAATATTCTGATAGTCTTCTTCCTACTCCCATCTCCAACTAGTTTTGCTTTTCTTAGCAAATCAGCTAGGAGGCAGATGACATATTTTTCTATAACCACAGTTCTAAGAAAATTCTGTAGGAACTAAGATTCATTTTTTAGGTGTCATTACAAGTGCTTTGCACCAAAGATTGATAAAGTCTATGTGACTAGTTCTCAAAGACTTTCTGAAGGCCATATAAAGAGTCCTTGAGCAGCCAACACAGTTCTTAAACAATTCTGCCACTCTTTGAATGGCAATGCTATTGGATCATAAGAAATGATGATAGGATGGTGTCAGAGACCTACGAAGACTGGAATGAACTGATACTGAGTGAATAAAGACAGCAAATCTAGGAGAATGGTTGATTCAATAATAATAATACTGAAAGACTTATGAATTCTGATCCAATCATGACTCCTGATGACTAATAATGAAATTTGTTGCCCACCTTTTGATAGGGAAATGATGAACTCTGGGTATAGAATAAAGCATATTTTTTTGAACAGAGCTGATACAGGGAATTTGCTAACTTGATTATGTATATTTGTTACAAGGGTTCCCCCCCCTTCCCTATGGAAAAGAGATATGAGGAGAAAAAATGACTCTTATTAATTGGAAAAAAAAGTCATTTGTGGGATAATATTCGTTGTCAAAGTTAACATAATATTTTGCAGTTTATTATGTTATGAGTAGTCTCATATTTGTAGGGGACTATACTAGTAACTAGCCCAAGTGAGTAGAAAAGAATCTGAAACTTGAAATAAAACCACTTATGAAAGTAAAATGTGAAGAAAAGAAAAAGGGGGGAAAAGTGATCTTGCTACTTGAAACAAAAAAGTCTAGACCAAAATGAACACTCTGGGAGCACAGAGCTCTCTCAATAATTATTTAGGATAACTGTACTTTTGGGAAATTGTACAATACTTTTCAAAGTCCCAAACTGCACTCTGGTGTAAAACCACATCCTTTTGATCTCCATTTTCCTAGGAATGTGATAGGTCAGTAAATCTTGGGATCTCTCATGAATTAAAACTATAGATATGCCAAGGAGCAGTAGAGAAGTGCCTATTGCCATTTGGGTTTTGTAAACCCTCATCTTTTATTGTCCACACCACCTCTTTTCTCCCCTTCTGATTATGTGCTTCTCCACTGAGATCGAGGAAATCATAAAACCATGTGATCTATAACTATTGTTATCTAGACTCATGGGCATTCACTGTAAAAGGACAATCATTGTCTTTTGTATAATTGATTAGTCTCTTACATTTCCTACAGAATTTATTAAAAAAATCTCTTCTCTCCTCAAGGCTCTGTATGCCTGCTGACCCTCTGAATAGAACAGTTTGCATTTTGATTCCTTCTAATCTTTTTTCTGTCTCTCAATACAATTTTTTTCACAATACCCCTTTCCATCTTTTAAGATCTTTTATTTATTAACCACTAGAAAATTGGGAGAACAAAAAATAATTCAAATAACACAGGATAGGATCCATATTGAAAACTCAGGACTTCAAGGCATTGTGGTCTCTATTATAAATGGCTTTAGAATACTTAGTCCAGAGTGATTAAAATGGTCTTTTATTAATATGTCTTTGCAAAGAAGGACCACCTCTCTCAAGGAAAGAGGGGCACTGAATCCTGGAAATGCTAGGTCTTATATGCACTTTGAAAGGCTAGTTCCTCCCCCTTCATACCAATCATTGACTGGAGTCACAATCTAATTGATACATTCTCCCCCATACATTTTCCCCCCTCTGCTCACTATACTAATTAACATAGGGGAGAGAACAGTAACTTCTTTGAGCATGCACACAGGAGAAGCACCTAGACCCTGGGTTAACTCAGAGTTAAAATGGGACAAATCTCACTTAATCTCAGGTTTTGATCAGGTTGAAGTTGTCTTTTGACTTATTTTCACATACCTGTCCATAGACACCAATACTGGCATACCTTAATCTTTGTACTGTAAACCAACAATCATCCTTCACATTCTTGTGGAACCCAAACACCTCCATATTCTTTACGATTCCCCTGTTTCCTTTTTTTTTTAAATAAAAATTTGGGTTCAACACCTTATTAGTGATTTTTCTTAAATCTTAATTCTTGTTATTGACATGACTACTAACTTTTTCCTATCAAGATTTTTACTTTCTCATTATCAGAGACATGGGCCCATCATATTTTCCAGGTTTGGTGGGAGCACATGCCAACTTTCTGATGTCCCAGCTTATTTCTTTTACTACTTGCCTGTTGTCAACTTGATAGTTTCAATTTACCACAAATTCCTCCTTCTCTAATCAACAGATTGTCTAATACATCTCTAGTTGAATAACTCTCTTGTTTGCATGGCTTAGCAAGTTCAGAGACCTAGCTGTTTAATTGGTAATTGTTTCCACTACAGCAAAGAATCTAATCAGGATATAAATTGGGATTCCATAGCCCTAACTCCTATCCTGTGTCCAGGTAGTAGGCCCATAAGTCTAGATAATTCTTTTTGACCAACCCTTGGCAGATGGGTATATGTAGTGGTCCCACAAATCCAATAATGTTCCTTTAGTACTGACTGATCTAGGAATATAGTTTCCTGGTTCCCTTCAAATGGATAATACTGCTCATTTTTATTTCTGAGGGACCCTCCTTGATAAGTCATATAATCATATACTTCGAAAGTTGTTGTTCTTCCTGCTACTAGCAGGTGTTTATACCAATGTCTTTAGATAGATCTCTCTGGTTTCAAAACTGATCAGAATAAATCATCTTTGTACAAAGAATACCCAGCAAATGGTTTAAAAATAAAGAGTCTTAACCTTTTGCTCCCATTACAATGACTCAAACATCCTTAACCAAAATGTATTATTTTTTCCCCAAAATATTCCCAATTAAACTAATTATTAGATGAAACCTCAATCAATCATTTAGTTTGCTATCAACTACACAATGAATCTGATAAAAGCTTTAGCATATCTTGTACAGAAAATCCAGCATTCACATTACAATTATTATCCTTATTAGACAACATTAAAATGAATTAAAGGGGACTTTTGGCCAAGATGGCAGAGAGAAGACAGGCACTGTGTTAAGTGCTCCTGGTGTCCTCTCAAAAATAGCATGATAGGAATGTCTTAACAGAAACTAGACTGACAAAACCCAGAAAAAGAAGCTAGGAGAATAATACCTTCCAACAAGGTTGGTCTCAGGGGACTGTGGGTGAGCTGGGAGTGGAGACCAGAGGGTGGGCACAGGGATGGCAGCTGGGGGAAGTCAGAGGACTGGCCTCAGCCACAGAGGCTTAACCAACTTTAACTTTGGAGTCTTTGACCAGGGGGAGGGGAGGTCTGCATACCTGGAAATTATCCAGGTGGGTGTGGGACTTGGGCTCCATACTTTTAGCAAAGCATTCTTCCAGTAACAAATGGTAGCTGCCACCCCCACCCCCACCCCCTCAGGCACAGGTGTGGACTACTGAGACTGGTTTCCTTCCCCAGGGCCCAGGCCATTGTTCAAGGTCAATTAAACCATGTTGCCCCTCCTCACTCCCTCCAGTATTGGGAGAGGATTTCAATCACTCCAGAGAAAGCAACGAGCATCCCCTACTGACCAGCCCTTGGAATTACTATGCCAAGTAAACAAAGCCTCTAGGGTTTTTAAAAGCAAACCTCTGAGAGCCAGCCCCTACCCCAACACAAGATCCTAGAAAAATGAAGAAAAACTAGTATAAGGGGGGACCCATGGAGAAATACTTAGAGAAGCCAGATTCTAACCTAGAGAGATCTAACACTTCTGAGGAGAATATGAATTGGTTTCCAGCCCAGAAAGACTTCCTTGAAGAAATCAGGAAAGAATTTAAAAATCAATTGGAAAAATTTGGAAAAGAAACTCAAAGAGAAAATTAACATGTTGACGAGAAAATTAACATATTACAACAAGAAAACAAATCTTTGGAAAATACAATTGGACAAATACAAAAAGAAAATAATTTTCTCAAAGCTACAGTTGGGCAAATGGAAAACTTCAAAAATAGAACTGACCAATTGGAAAAAGAGTTGGAAAAGGTAAATGAAGAAAATTCTTCTCTAAAAAAAAAAGAATGAAATCTGTGGAAACTAATGACTTCATGAGACAACAAGATTTTGCTAAACAAAAGCAAAAGATGGAAAAAATAGAAGAAAATATAAAATACCTCATCAGCAAAACCACTGACCTTGAGAACCAATAAAGAAGGGACAACCTGAGAATTATTGGACTTCCTGAAAACACTGAAGAGAAAAAAAGCCTGAACTTAATATTACAGGATTTAGTGATGGAAAACTGCCCTGGTATCATGGAACAAGAGGCAAAATAGTTATTGAAATAATACATCAAGGGGGTGGAGCCCAGATGGCGACAAGAGCAGATCGTGTCTTAGGCACTCTCTCATAAATCTTCAAAACTAAGGACTTTAACTAAATTTTCGAGAGACAGAACCCACAGAGGGACCCAGTTGAGGCAGTTCTCCTACTCAAGGTAACCTGGAAAAGAGCAGAAAGGCTCTGCTCCCCGGGGTTGGAGGGGCAGCCCGCCAGAGCAAAAGAACTTCAGCCTCCCAGAGGCAGCCCCAGGGCACTGGGAATGGTGGCTCACAGCAGCGGAGGTTTCCTGAGCCATGCCCTGGGGGAGCACCGGCACAAATTGGGGGAACAGTGGAGG
The DNA here is from genome assembly GCF_037893015.1 of Macrotis lagotis. Taxonomy (NCBI): domain Eukaryota; kingdom Metazoa; phylum Chordata; class Mammalia; order Peramelemorphia; family Peramelidae; genus Macrotis; species Macrotis lagotis. Next base: position 35,288,975 of record NC_133660.1, read on the forward strand.
GGACACCTCTGTGAGAGCAAGCACATGAAGTCCAGCCCTCAGGGCACACAGCAAGCAGCCTGACCACTGCATTCCAGATCCAGGAAAGATGCCCCAGGGCATGAGCCCATTGAACCTAGGGAGGAGAGTAAAGAGAGAGAGACTGCTGAGCTCTGTCCTCTGCCTCTGGAACAGGACTCTGGGGCTCTGAACACATTCAGATCCTGATTGCAGTCTAGCCCCCCCCCAAATAGAACAGCAGGGCCCCCTCCACCTTGGCCCAGTAGCAGAAGGGGATGCATATGGTCATTCACAGACCAGGAGGGAGGACAGAGCCACACACACTGAGACCCTTGTGGAAGTGTCCCAAAAGCTCAGGAAGCACCCCCAAAACAGGCTTAGGCTGGGGAAATGAGCAAGCAGAGAAACAAGAGGAACACCATTGAGAAATACATTATCTATGATCCCAAGAAGGATCAACATACTCAGTCTGAAGATGAAGAAACACAAGCTCCTGCATCTAAAGACTCCAAGAAAAACAGAAATTGGGATCAGGCTATGACAGAGATCAAAAAAGACTTTGAAAATCAAATGAGGGAGTTAGAAGAAAAACTGGGAAAAGAAATGAGAGAGATGCAAGAAAAACATGAAAATGAAGTCAGCAGCCTAGTCAAGGAAATCCAAAAAAATGCTGAAGAAAATGGCATGCTAAAAACCAGCTTAGGTCAAATGGATAAAACAGTTCAAAAAGTTATTGTGAAGAATGCTTAAAGAAGCAAAACTGGCCAGATGGAAAAAGAGATAAGAAAACTCTGAGGAAAACAAATCAAGAATAGAACTCAGGGAGATTGATGAATTTATGAGAAATCAGGACTTGTTACTTCAAAACCAAAAAAAAAAAATGAAACTATCAGATAAAAGAGAAAATCCTGCAAGCAGCAAGAAAAAAAACAATTAAAATACCAAGGAGCCACAGTAAGGATTACACAGGACCTGGCTACACCAACATTAAAGGATCGAAGGGCCTGGAATGAGATATCCCAAAGAGCAAGGGAGCTTGGAATGCAGCCAAGAATCCACTATATGGCAAAGCTGAGCCTTCCCTTCCAGGGGAAAAGATGGACATTTAATGAAATGGGAGACTTCCAACATTTCCTCATGAAAAGACCAGATAAATAGAAAATTTGGAATCAAACAGGAGGCTCAAGAGACACATGAAAAGATTTGAAAAAGGGTAAAGGGAAAAAAAACCCCTATTATCCAATAAGATGAAACTGGCTATATCCCTACCTGGGAGAAAGACTCTAATAATTCTCAAGAACTGTAATTCTATTAGAGGGAATATAGATAGCCAGAAGTAATATACACTCATGACTTTTCTGTGACCCAGATAGAATGATTTAAAAGCAATACCTCCTTGAAAGGGGGGAACAGTAAGGAGATGGGAGGATGGAGGAGATTGAATGGGAGTAAATGACATTGCATTAAGAGATACAAAAGACCTATTGCAATAAAGGGGGGGGGGAAGGAGGTGAGAATGACCTGAATCTTCTTCTCATCAGACTTGAACACACACTCAGTTAAGTTAAGAAACTTAACTTGCTTTTCAAGCATTAAAAGGGGAAAAGGGGAAGGGGGGAGACAGGAAGGGGGAGAAAAACGGGAACTAAAAGAAGGAAGGGAAGGAGGAAGGGGGAAAGGGAAAGGTAAAAGAAAGGGGAGGGAGGTTCCTTTAGGATGGCAAACACACTGAAGGTGGTGGTATACAGAAACAAAATAATGGGGAATATGAATACAGGGGAAAGGGGGGGACAAACAGAGGGAAGATAGCATGGAGGGCAATAAAGAGATAGTAATTATAACTTTGTATGTGAACATCAAATCTGGCCTCAGACACTTAATAACTCCATTGTCTTATAAAAACCTAAAAAAAAAAGGAATGTGAATGGGATGAACTCTCCCTTAAAATGTAGGCAATAACAAAGTGGATTAAAAACCAGCATCCTACAGTATGCTGCTTACAAGAAACTCCTTTGCAGCAGAGAGATACATATAGAGTAAAAGTAAAAGGTTGGAGCAAAATATATTTTGCATCAGCTGAAGTGAAAAAAAAAAGTGGAAAAAAACCTTATGTCAGACAAAGCAAATGCAAAAATAGATAGCATTAAAAGAGATAAGGATGGAAACTATGTCCTCCTGGAAGGAATCATAAACAATAAAGTAATTTCAATACCAAATATGTATTACCCAATTGGTATAGCATCAAGATTCTTAGAGGAGAAGTTGAAAGAGCTACAGGAAGACATGGACAGCAAAACTCTACTAGTGGAAGACCTCAATCTCCTGCTCTCAGATTTAGATAAATCTAATCATAAAATAAACAAGAAGGAGGTTAAGGAGGTAAATAGATTGATAGACTTATGGAGGAAATTGAATGGGGATAGAAAGGAATATACTTTCTTTTCAGCAGTACATGGCACTTATGCAAATATTGACCATGTACTGGGGCACAAAAACCTAATAATCAATTACAGAAAGGCAGAAATAGTGAATACGTCTTTCTCAGATAATAATGCAATAAAAATCATATGCAATATTGGGCCAGGGAGATATAAATCCAAACTAATTGGAAACTGAATAACCTCATTTTAAAGAATGAGTGGATCAAACAACAAATTATAGAAAGAATTAATTATTTCATCCTAGTCAATGACAATAATGAAACAACATACCAAAACCTGTGGGATAAACTCAAGGCAGCAGTCAGGGGATATATTACATCTTTAAATGTTTACATGAATAAATTAGATAAAGAGGAATTCAATGAACTAAATATGTAACTAAAAATTAGAGAAAGAACAAATTTAAAAACCCCCAATTAAATATCAAATTAGAAATTCTAAAAATCAAGGGTAAAATTAATAAAATCAAAAGCACACCATTGAATAATAAATAAAACCAAGAGTTGGTTTTATGAAAAAGCCAATAAAATTGATAAACCTCTGGTCAATTTTATTTAAAAAAAAGAAAGAAGAAAACCAAATTGCTAGTATCTTAAATGGAAAAAGGTGAACTCATCACCAATGAAGAAGAAATTAAAATAATAATTCAGAATTATTTTGCCCAACTCTATGCCAATAAATTTGACAATCGACCTGAAATGGATGAATATTTACAAAAATATAAGTTGCCCAGATTAAATGAAGAGGAAATTAAATACCTAAATAACCCTATCTTAGAAAAAGAATTTCAACAATCCATTATTGAACTTCCTAAGAAAAAAATCTCCAGGGCCAGATGGATTCCCAAGTGAATTCTATCAAACATTTAAGGAACAATTGGTTCCAATTCTATATAAACTCTTTGGAAAAATAGGTGAAGACAGAACCCTGCCTAACTCTTTCTATGACACCAATATGGTGCTGATACCTAAATCAGGAACAGTTAAAACAGAGAAAGAAAATTATAGATTTTTCTCTCTGATGAATATAGATGCAAAAATCTGAAATAAAATCTTTGCAAAATTATTACAAGTCATCACTAGGATAATACACTATGAACAAGTAGGATTTATCCCAGAAATACAGGGTTGGTTCAACATTAGGAAAACTGTCAGTATAATTAATTATATCAATAACAAACATATCAGAAATCATATAATTATATCAATAGATGCTAAAAAAGCTTTTGACAAAATATAGCACCTATTCCTACTAAAAACACTAGAAAGTGGAGGAATAAATGGACTGCTCCTTAGAATAATAAACTGTATCTATCTGAAACCATCAACAAGCATTATATGCAATGAGGATAGGCTAGAGGCATTCCCAATAAGATTAGGGGCGAAACAAGGATGACCATTATCACAACTACTATTCAATATTTTATTAGAAATGTTAGCTTCAGCAATAAGAAAAGAAAAAGAAATTGAAGGAATTAGAATTGGGAAGGAAGAGACAAAACTCTCTTTTCAAGATGACATGATGGTAAACCTAGAGAATCCCCCCCAAAATCATCCAAAATCTACTAGAAATAATTAGTAATTTTACCAAAGTCACAGGATATAAAATAAACCCTCATAAATCCTCAACATTTGTATATATGACTAGCAAGATACAGAATAAAGAGCTAGAAAGAGAAATCACATTCAAAGTAACTTCAGATAATATAAAATAACTGGAAATCTATCTGCCAAGGTAGACTCAAAAACTTTTTTGAAAGCAATTACAAAACACTTCTCACACAAATAAAATCAGATTTAAATAACAGGGTAAACATTAACTGCTCATGGATAGGTAGAGCTAATTTAATAAAAATGACAATTCTACCAAAACTAAATTACCTGCCAATCAAAATTCCAAAAAAAATTACTTTAATGAGTTAGAAAAAGTTGTAAGTAAATTCGTATGGAGAAATAAAAAGTCAAGAATTTCCAGGGATTCAATGAAAAAAAGTGCAAAAGATGGTGGCTTAATCTTACCAGATCTAAAATCATAATATAAAACATCAGTCATTAAAACTGTCTGGTACTGGGTAAGCAATAGAGTGGTGGATCAGTGGAATAGACTAGGTGCATTAGCAGGAAATGATTATAGTAATCTGCTGTTTGATAAACTCAAAGGGTCCAACTATTGGGATAAGAATTTTCTCTTCAATAAAAACTGTTGGGAAAATTGGAAGGTAGGATGGAAAAAACTTGGATTAGACCAACACTTCACACCCTACACCAAGATAAGTTCCAAATGGATACAGGATTTAGACACAAAATATAATATTATAAGCAAACTAGAAGATCAAGGACTAGTTTACCTATCAGATCTATGGAAAGGGAAGCAGTTTATGACCAAGGAAGAGATGGGGAACATCATTAAAAGAAAAACTATATAATTTTGATTAGATTAAATTAAAAAGCTTTCGCACAGACAAAACTACTGTAACCAAGATCAAATGAAATGTAGTGGCAGCTAGGTGGCACAGTGGATAAAGCACTGGCCCTGGAGTCAGGAGTACCTGGCTTCAAATCCAGTCTCAGACACTTAATAATTACTTAACTGTGTGGCCTTGGGTAAGCCACTTAACCCCATTTGCCTTGCAAGAAAAAACAACCTAAAAAAAGAAATGTAAATTGGGACACAATTTTTACAACTAGTATTTCTGACAAAGGACTCATTTCTAAAATATACAAAGAACTGAGTCAAATTTTCATAAAAACCAAGCCATTCCCCAACTGACAAATGGTCAAAGGATATGCAAAGGCAAATTACAGATGAGGAAATTAAAGTGATCCATAGTCATATGAAAAATTGCTCTAAATCATTACTTATTAGAGAAATGCAAATTAAAACATCTCTGAGGTACCACCTCATACCTCTCTGACTGGCCAATATGACCAGAAAGGACAATGAGCAATGTTGGAAGGGAGGTGGGAAATCTGGGACACTAATACATTGTTGGTGGAGCTTTGAACTCATCTAATCTTTCTGGAGAGCAATTTGGAATTATGCCCAAAGGGCAACAAAAATATGCATACTCTGATCCAGCAATACCACTACTGGGTCTATACCCTGAAGAGATTATGGAAAAGGATAAAAACATCACTTGTACAAAAATATTCACAGCAGCCCTGTTTGTGGTGGCAAAAAACTGTAAATTAAATAATT